>NW_027650069.1:0-177500 GCF_965287045.1 Carcharhinus amblyrhynchos | reverse complement strand
TGACCCTGTAATCTGCATTCAAGTTTGTCCTACCAAAATGAATCACCTCGCACTTATCAGGGTTAAACTCCATCTGCCACTTTTCTGCCCAGCTCTGCATCCTATCAATGTCTCTTTGCAGCCTGCAAGAGCCCTCCACCTCATCCACTACTCCACCAATCGTGGTGTCATCAGCAAATTTATGAACCCACCCTTCAGCCCCCTCTTCCAAGTCATTGATAAAAATCACAAATAACAGAGGACCCATCACTGATCCCTGTGGTACATCGCTGGTAACTGGCTTCCAGTCTGAAAATTTGCTGTAAAATTCCATGACCCTCAAATCCTCTCACTGAAAAATGATAGAATGATGCAGCGAAACACAATTCGGCCCATCATTCCCATGCCAGCTCTTTGAATAGATTATCGCATAAATCCCACTTCTCACACTATTTCCCCTTTTTCTACAATGTTCTTCCTTTTCAAGTATTTATTAATTTTAATTTTGAAGATTCCTAATGAATCAGATTGCTCCCAATCCAGACAGAGCTGCCTAGATCACAACACCTTGCTGCAATAATAACTAATTCCATGCTAGTCTAGTAGCTCTTACTGTGTCAGCCATTGGGGATCTGTTATCTTGAATCTTCGGCAATCAGACTAGTTCCTTCATGTTTTCAGCATGAAACCCTTTGTGATTTTGAAAACCTTTATTAAACTCCCCCTTAATCTTTTCAGCTCCAAGGAGAACAATCCCAGTCTATGTGTCTGTGTATCTGACTGTGAGAGAGAGTGTGGGTCTGTGTGTGTGTGAATGTGAGGGAGTGTGGGTCTGTGTGTATCTGAGTGTGAGGGAGTGTGGCTCTGTGTGTAACTGAGTGTGAGGGAGTGTGGCTCTGTGTGTAACTGAGTGTGAGGGAGTGTGGCTCTGTGTGTAACTGAGTGTGAGGGACTGTGGGTCTGTGTGTGTCTGAATGTGAGGGGGTCTGAGTGTGTCCAAACGTGAGGGAGTATGGATCTGTGTGAATCTGGGTGTGAGTTAGTGTGGGTCTGTGTGTGTCCGAATGTGAGTGTGTGCGTCTGTATATCTGTGTGTATCTGTGTGATTATCTGTATGTGTGTGTGTGTATCTGTGTGATTATCTGTGTGTGTGTGTGTGTGTACCTGGGTGTGAGAGTGTGTATGTTTGTCTGTATCTGTGTGTGTGTATCTGTGTGATTATCTGTGTGTGTGTGTGTGTGTGTGTGTGTGTGTGTATCTGTGTGATTATCTGTATCTGTGTGTGTGGACCTGTGTGATTATCTGTGTGTGTGTGTGTGTGTGTGTGTGATGATGATGATTGATTAATGAAGGGACAGACAGTGTGGGGGTCGGAGGTGAGTCAGTCGATTCCTATGAAACGGGGTAGAATAGTTTTGTAACATTTGCACAATCTCAGTTCCAGTAATTAAATAACAGAAGGACGCGAATAAAGAAATTGTTAAAATCTTTATTTACAATAAATGTAACGCGAGAGTCACTGAATACATAGGGAATATTAAGAAAATTAAAAACTAATGAAATATCTGTAATTTTAAAATAGAATAGATAGTATTTATTATAGATAAAGCGCAGGATCTGGCTAATTTTATAACTAGCAGACAATGTCATCATTCTATATGGGAGGGGTTGTTTTGCCGGTGAAGTTAAGGCCACGGTCTCCAGACACTGTGTGAAACACTTATTCTCCCTGGATGTCGCTGTCTCAAGGCGGGTTTAGGCGACTCGGTGACTTTCTGGGGAAAATTCTCAATGTGTGCACAGCCCGAGTCATTCAGTTCATGGTCTGTGGCGATGAAGTTGATCCGGTTGATGGTGTGGTGTGAGGGAACAGGCAGAGGACTGGACACAGTGTGTGTGGAAGGGGCGCTGCTGACCGCGGCTCCAATGGCCAGCGGCCGGGCGCTGCTGGCGGCGCCGGGGGGCCTCACATCCCAGTCCTCAGCCTCCAGCTGTCCCGCTCTCAGAGACGGCAGGTTGGGCCCGCACTCCGGGATCCGGCCGCTTTGCTTCTCATCGCTGGACCGGTCCACAAAGAAAGCCAGCCGCTCCATCAAACTGCTCTTAGTCTGCGAGTTGAACCTGCCACAGCTCCTGACGAAGCTATTCACCTGCAGAAGGCATTCCTTAAAGCCAGCCTCGTAATTCTGCCGCGTGATTTCTGTGCTCTGTTGTTCTGTTTAAATAGATATTTGGTTAATGATAGACAGCAACAATATCAACATCCCATAATAGTCACACCTTTCTCTTTGCTATGTTTTGGAAAAATGATATTCATAAATGTTAATATTCTGTTAAATCTGTAATCGATTCATTTTAAACTGCAGCAAAAGGGTTAACACCCGGAACTCCGGTTTTCCCCCGGGATTTTCACAGTAACTTCATTGCAGTGTTAATGTGACGTTAATAAATAACCTCGACGTCAAATGGGAATGAGACTTTACCCAACAGAAAATGTTCTGATTTTTAGTTAAAAGCAGTTTGCTGCAGACGCTGGAACCTGAAACCAAAAGAGAAAATGCTGGAAAATCTCAGCAGGTCTGGAAGCCTCTGTAAGGAGAGAAAAGAGCCGCCGTTTCGAGTCCAGATGATCCTTTCTCCAAGCTTTGATATTTTCCAGTATTTTCTCTTTTGGTTTCAGATTTTTAGACTTTGATTTATTGTTACAAATCTTTTCGAATCAGCCGCAGAGAGGAAGGTGCTGAGAATCACCGTTATCACAGAATCCTTACAGTACAGAAGGATGCCTTTCAGCCCATCGAGTTTGCACCGAGCACAATCCAAGCCAGGCCCTATCCCCGTCACCCCATATATTTACCCTGCTAATAAGCTGTAGCAATGAGCGGCTCGGAGTTAATCTGTTAAAATGAGAAAGATGTGGATATCGCCGAGAGAGAGATTGATCAATGAGTTACAGGGACACGGGGCAGACAGAGAGAGAGAGACCCAGAGCAGATACCCACCCTGACCATTCGCAAGCGCCACGTTTCTCAGATACTGCACCGTCATTTCCAAAATCTCGGCTTTCTCCATTTTCCCATTTCGGAAACTCTAAAGAGAAAAGGACAGAAAGAAGAAAAAGGAACCTGGGTAAAAGTGGAAAGCAATGCCAGCGAAGCCCACCTCAAATGGAGAGGCTGAAGAAAGTCTCTTTACCAGCCCAATGATTGTATTGACACAAATAGAGGAGAAATCAGGGAAGACGCCCTCACCTCAATCTGGTTATGTTTCATTAGGAAGCATTTCAGTTGGTCTAAACTCCGGTTCATTCGGTCTCGCCTCCGCTTTTCCACCAAGGGTTTAAGTAACTGCGGATATTGAATGGAAGAATGTTTTTCTGTGACTCTGGAAGGAAGTTTATATTTAGTATTGAGTGCCCCCCTCCCCCCCGTGCCCCCCCGGGTCAGGGCGGCTTTGGCGGAGAGACAGAGAGAGACTTCACTGCTCTCTCACCCAATTATCCTCCGGAATTATTCAAATCAATCAATATCTCATCCTAAATGCAAATATTTATTGAAAATGAAAAGAATGGCACAGGAAATGCACCGTCCTTGAGATTATTTAGTGTTTAGCTCCAATATATCCTTTCGCTCAGACACTATCCAATAGTTTTACCTTTTTAACCTCTTTCAGATCAGATGATTCCGCCGCCATCTTCATGGTTGGCCACTTGTGCCGCGTCCCAGGTCGCCAGAGTTGGAAGTTAGTGGCCGGTTCGAGGTGCCTGTGTTTATATAGAGAAAGCGGGCTCCATGTGACGGGGGGGAGGCCGGATCGCGGCTGTGTTTGATCAGTGATTCTCCAGAGGTGTTGGATTCTCGCTGTACATTTGCTCGGAACTCCCGCAGAGATGGAAAGACAAAGCAAGTGACATCCAGATGCAAAGTGGCCGGATTGACTAAATCTCACTCCGCTTCCAAATTCCAATCAGATTCAGGCCACACAAATTCCCAGCGTTAATAATCCAAAACACACTGACCAAAGAACGGGAGAAAAATTCTAAAACCAACTAAGTATCGTTCATAATTTCATTAATTAAATAACCTGAAGCGTTGACAACTGTGAGGGCAGAATTTTCAATTCTTAATTAACATCTCAAATATATGTTCCACTCAAATCGATTAAATACACATTAAAATCTGTGACTGTACAAAATAACAAGACCTGGTCAATGTTGACCGAGTATCTAGTGGCTTATTTATATCCACAGGTGATTGAATTAATTCTACAATTAAATAAAGTTCATAAGTCACACTTTACAGGCAGAATGAGAAACACATTCTTAAATATTCTAACCCTCATCTCAACTTCCAATATCAATCATTATTTACTGGAATGTGGGAGGTGTTGCCACAACAAAGACTTTACAGTGGAAAGCAAGTTTCTTTCTATCTATCTATCTATCTATCTATCTATCTATCTATCTATCTATCTATCTATCTATCTATCTATGTGTCTATCTACCTGTCTTCTTGTCTGTCTATCTATCTATCTCACTGTATAATTGGGATAAGGTTGATCTCTAACAGGATGTCACTGTTGAACAAGAGGAATAAATATCAGGGGCAATGTTATTTTGGGTGATTATTTCTTCACGGATTTAAAGGATAAAGACTTTGTGAGTGAATTTACTGAGAGGGTTGTATAGTTCCCCAAACAGAGAC
The DNA here is from genome assembly GCF_965287045.1 of Carcharhinus amblyrhynchos. NCBI lineage: Eukaryota > Metazoa > Chordata > Chondrichthyes > Carcharhiniformes > Carcharhinidae > Carcharhinus > Carcharhinus amblyrhynchos. The sequence goes on along the minus strand of NW_027650069.1, from coordinate 172,818 downwards.
ACTCAGATATGTGAACTGATTTGATTGTGTAGAGACTTCAGAATTGAGGATCTGATGAACACTCTCTATCATGTAACAATGTAGGAATGTTCTGGAAATGTTCCCTAAAGAAGTTCAGAGGCAGTCCTAAAGGATCATTGTTTTTCCCCTGAGCACAGATTCATTGAACAGTTTGGGAAGCTGTAAATGACAGGAAGGTGACAACTTGTGTCTTACACGCGTCCAATTGATGCCACCGCGGGTTCTGGTGTCAGAACAAAAGGCTGCGAGTTTATGTGCTGAATACCTCTTCACTTGGTCTTTTGCCATCTATCCGATGTGATTATTTTCTCATTCCGGGAAAGTTTCTTTCGCGGCTGGATTTAAAAGTTTACAGAAACTCGCAGTGCGAATGTGCAGATATATCGCACAGGCAGAATTAGCGTGTAGACAAACTGCAAACAGTGAGTGTACAGAAACCCCTCAGGGAGACACTGACTGTCCAGATATCCCGCACAGTCCAACTGATACAGCCAGAATATGCTGTAAACGGGGTTAGGAAGAAGCAGATTCCACAATGAGGATCCTCTCGTCATTGGCCATGGCGGGGCTGTGTTCTGTGTAAAAGTCTCAGGTCCATGTGTCAGGACACAGTCAGTTTATGTAGATGTCAATACAGACTGCATTGGGAGGAGTGGAGAATCCTAAAGTGCCATGTCCCTGTACTGACTCTAACTGCTCGCCACTGTACTCTGTCAAAAGCCACGATTAAATCGCAGTGTGACCTGTTTCAAAGTCAAAGAGATTTTAGCGATGGAGCCAATCGTAAATGTGCTAATCTGTTCCCAAAATCAGCTAGAACATAGAACATCGAAACAGCACAAACAGGCCCTTCGGCCCACAAGTTGCGCCGATCATTTCTCTACCTACTAGATTTACCTATAACTCTCAATCCTATTAGGTCCCATATACTCATCCAGAAGTCTGTTAAAATAGCCTATCGAATCCGCCTCCACCACCACCTCCGACAGCCGATTCCACTCACTCACCAGCCTCTGAGTGAAAAACTTACCCCTGACATCTCCTCTGTACCTGCTCCCCAGCACCTTAAACCTGTGTCCTCCTGTGGCAGCCATTTCAGCCCTGGGAAAATGCCTCTGAGAATGCACCCGATCAATATCTCTCAACATCTTATACAGTGGGATGGTTGGTAATTGATGAAACAATGTGATTTCTGGATTGAGTGAGGTGATAGTAAAACGGTTTTCTAGGACCTCACAGTCTGAAATACAGCGTTAGGAATCAGTCAATAATTAAAACTGTCCTTTCATTGATCAGCTGATATAACAGTCAGTGGGAGAGTTTTAGTGAAACTCCGTGTAAGTGCACCCACACTCCCAGCACACTCCCAGGTCGAGGTGTTAGGGTGGGAATCATTCTAACATTAATATCCCAGATCCCACCTCACTTTCCTTCCTCAGCCCCGGTTTACTGGAGTGTGGGAGGTGTCGGCTCATCAAAGACTTTAAAGTTCAAAGGCCAGATTGGCACATGCATTCTGTAGAAACTTGTATATCTATCTATCTATCTATCTATTTATCTACCTGTCTGTCTATCTATTTATCTATGTGTCTATCTACCTGTCTTTTTGTCTGTCTATCTATCTATCTCACTGTATAATTGGGATAAGGTTGATCTCTAACAGGATGTCACTGTTGAACAAGAGGAATAAATATCAGGGGCAATGTTATTTTGGGTGATTATTTCTTCACGGATTTAAAGGATAAACACTTTGTGAGTGAATTTACTGAGAGGGTTGTATAGTTCCCCAAACAGAGACACTCAGATATGTGAACTGATTTGATTGTGTAGAGACTTCAGAATTGAGGATCTGATGAACACTCTCTATCATGTAACAATGTAGGAATGTTCTGGAAATGTTCCCTAAAGAAGTTCAGAGGCAGTCCTAAAGGATCATTGTTTTTCCCCTGAGCACAGATTCATTGAACAGTTTGGGAAGCTGTAAATGACAGGAAGGTGACAACTTGTGTCTTACACGCGTCCAATTGATGCCACCGCGGGTTCTGGTGTCAGAACAAAAGGCTGCGAGTTTATGTGCTGAATACCTCTTCACTTGGTCTTTTGCCATCTATCCGATGTGATTATTTTCTCATTCCGGGAAAGTTTCTTTCGCGGCTGGATTTAAAAGTTTACAGAAACTCGCAGTGCGAATGTGCAGATATATCGCACAGGCAGAATTAGCGTGCAGACAAACTGCAAACAGTGAGTGTACAGAAACCCCTCAGGGAGACACTGACTGTCCAGATATCCCGCACAGTCCAACTGATACAGCCAGAATATGCTGTAAACGGGGTTAGGAAGAAGCAGATTCCACAATGAGGATCCTCTCGTCATTGGCCATGGCGGGACTGTGTTCTGTGTAAAAGTCTCAGGTCCATGTGTCAGGACACAGTCAGTTTATGTAGATGTCAATACAGACTGCATTGGGAGGAGTGGAGAATCCTAAAGTGCCATGTCCCTGTACTGACTCTAACTGCTCTCCACTGTACTCTGTCAAAAGCCACGATTAAATCGCAGTGTAACCTACCTGACCCAGATTGAGGGATCAGGGATATTGTTTTGGAAAAGGTCAGCAGTAACTCCCTCATGTTAGTATCGGGATGTGTCCATGGCAGCTTGTTCCACCATTCACCAGAATAACTCCAGTAAAACTAGCCCTGAACTCCAGCTGTGGACACAGTGACCTCTCTCCTCACGCTCTTTGCTGATCTGATGCTTAATGTCCCTGTAACAGTAGCAGTTATTTCAAATTCAAAGAGATTTTAGTGATGGAGCCAATCGGAAATGTGCTAATCTGTTCCCAAAATCAGTTCTCAGTGGGATGGTTGGTAGTTGATGAAACAATGTGATTTCTGGATTGAGTGAGGTGATAGTAAAACGGTTTTCTAGGACCTCACAGTCTGAAATACAGCGTTAGGAATCAGTCAATAATTAAAACTGTCCTTTCATTGATCAGCTGATATAACAGTCAGTGGGAGAGTTTTAGTGAAACTCCGTGTAAGTGCACCCACACTCCCAGCACACTCCCAGGTCGAGGTGTTAGGGTGGGAATCATTCTAACATTAATATCCCAGATCCCACCTCACTTTCCTTCCTCAGCCCCGGTTTACTGGAGTGTGGGAGGTGTCGGCTCATCAAAGACTTTAAAGTTCAAAGGCCAGATTGGCACATGCTCGTACTGAGTTAATGTCCTTTCATCTCTCAGTCTCTTTGACGGTCACTTAACAATCCGCCTAATATCCAACTTTCTCCATCGAGCTATCTCCCTGATATTCCCACGCCCAACCTTTGTCACCTTCTGAACCTTTTTCTTGCAATTTGACTGGAAACGCTGCAGATTTCTCAGCTTTAGCAAGGTGTCTGTTTCTGTGTCCCTGACTCGGGGCGGCTGGCGGAGGGGTGAGGGAGGGGGCTGCGGCCGGTCTTACTGATTGACTGTGGCCTGTGTAGAGTTTGGTGTCAGTGTCAACAAGCTGAAGAAGTTTTGTCTATACAACTTCCGTCATCCCCTTTCCCATAGATTCGCTATTGAGTGTTTATGTTCTTTAATTTAGAACAAAATCTGTTTGATTTTGTGAGTAAAAGTCACAAGGGCCTTGAATTAATCTTCACTCATTCAGGACGGGCGATAGGAGAATGAGAGAATGTAAAATTACATTTGTAACATGTTACCTGGGATGCAGAGTTCCAGCACTGGAAAGAGGTTGGTTCGCCTGGGGGGTTGTTTCCCTTGGGGTAGAGAAGGCTGAGGTGGGTGGGGGCTGGCGGGACAGGTGGGTGGGGAGGAAGAAAAGCTGATCCAGGTGTACAATATTATGATGTGGCAATGCTGGCATTGGACTGGGTTGGGTACAGTAAGAAATCTCACAACACTAGGTTAAAGTCCCTAAAGGTTTATTCACTTTAAAATAAATCTCAGAGTGCAGGGCAAGGCTAGTAGAAGTAGGAAGCCCTGGATGACTCAGGATACTGAGGCCTTGATCGAGAAGAAGAAGGAGGCACATGGCATTCATATGGAGCTGGAACCAAGTGGATCCCTTGAAGAGTATAAGAGGGTGTCAGAGCAGAGTTAAGAGAGAAATCAGGAGGGCAAAAAGGGGACACGAGATTGTTTTGGCAGGTAAGGCAAAGGAGAATCCAAAGAGCTTCTACAAATACATAATGGGTAAAAGAGTAGCTCGGGGGAGAGTAGGGCTGCTTAAGGATCAACAAGGTTGTCTATGTGCAGAGCCACAAGAGATGACTAAGATCCTAATTGAATATTTCTCATCAATATTTACTGGGAATATTGTTCCCTGTTGGGAAAGGCATTGACGTTCGGGAACTTGGGGAAATAAATAGTGATGTCTTGAGGAGTGTACATATTACAGAGAAGGTGGTGCTGGAAGTCTTAAAGCACATTAAAAGTAGATAAATTCTGGTGAGTCACCTGATGAATGAGCAGCACTCTGAAAGCTCATGATGTCACCTGAACCTGTTGGACTTTAACCTGGTGTTGTGAGACTTTCACAGAATCACAGAAACCCTACAGCGCAGAAGGAAGCCATTTGGCCCATTGAGTGTGTACCGACCACAATCCCATCCAGGTCCTACCCCCAAATCTCTACATACTTAGCTGCTAATCCCTCTACCTACACATCTCAAGACACTAAGGGGCAATGTTAGCACAGCCAATCAACCTAACCTGCACATCTTCAGACTGTGGGAGGAAACCGGAGCACCCGGAGGAAACCCACCCAGACATGAGGAGAATGTGCAAACTCCACACAGGCAGTGACCCGAGCCGGGAATCGAACCCAGGTCCTTGGAGCTGTGAAGCAGCAATGCTAACCACTGGGCTACTGTGTCATAATCTTGTAAACCTGGTGTAGAGGCAGGAACCCTCACAACATTACAGATGCATTTAGCTCAGGACTTGAAATGCCATAACAGACGAGGCTTATAAGAACATAAGAAATAGGAGCAGGAGTAGGCCATCTAACCCTTCGAAGCTGCCCCGCCATTCAACAAGATCATGGCTGATCTCAAGTGGATCAGTTCCACTTTCCTGCCTGCTCCCCATAACCCTTAATTCCCTTATCAATCAGAAATCTATCTACCCGTGTATATGTACCAAGAGCTGGAAAATAGGATTAGAATAGATAGGTGATGGGTGGTTTGGACATGATGGGCCAAAGGACTTCTTTCTGTGCTGTAAACCCCCATAACCCTAAGCAACTGGACTGTTTTCCTGTTTAACCATGACCGGACATTTTTCCTGTTTAACTGGAACTGGACTGTGTTCCTGTTTAACTGGAACTGGACTGTGTTCCTGTTTAACTGTAACCGGACTGTGTTCCTGTTTAACTGGAACTGGACTGTGTTCCTGTTTAACTGTAACCGGACTGTGTTCCTGTTTAACTGGAACTGGACTGTGTTCCTGTTTAACTGTAACTGGACTGTGTTCCTGTTTAACTGTAACCGGACTGTGTTTCTGTTTAACTGTAACTGGACTGTGTTCCTGTTTAACTGTAACCGGACTGTGTTCCTGTTTAACTGTAACCGGACTGTGTTTCTGTTTAACTGTAACTGGACTGTGTTCCTATTTCATGATAGTCGGACTGTGTTCCTGTTTAAGTGTAACTGGACGTGTTCCTGTTTAACTGTAACCGGACTGTGTTCCTGTTTAACTGTAACCAGACTGTGTTCCTGTTTAATTGTAACTGGACGTGTTCCTGTTTAACTGTAACCGGACTGTGTTCCTGTTTAACTGTAACCGGACTGTGTTCCTGTTTAACTGTAACCAGACTGTGTTCCTGTTTAATTGTAACTGGACGTGTTCCTGTTTAACTGTAACCGGACTGTGTTTCTGTTTAACTGTAACCGGACTGTGTTCCTGTTTAACTGTAACCAGACTGTGTTCCTGTTTAATTGTAACTGGACGTGTTCCTGTTTAACTGTAACCGGACTGTGTTCCTGTTTAACTGTAACCGGACTGTGTTCCTGTTTAACTGTAACTGGACTGTGTTCCTGTTTAATTGTAACCGGACTGTGTTCCTGTTTAACTGTAACCGGACTGTGTTCCTGTTTAACTGTAACCGGACTGTGTTCCTGTTTAACTGTAACCGGACTGTGTTCCTGTCTAACTGTAACCGGACTGTGTTCCTGTTTAACTGTAACCGGACTGTGTTCCTGTTTAACTGTAACTGGACTGTGTTCCTGTTTAACTGCTTCCAGTAAATGCCACTGCGTTGGAGACGTTAAGATAAGCAGCCCCTCCATTTTGCTAGTTGAAGTAATTAAGGGTTTGTTTTTATGGAATATCTGTTACTTTGACCTTGCTGCTTTTGTCATTAAAGCAACAATTCAGCGGTTAGTGACACGAACAAAACGCTGCTAATCCTCCGCGCATTGGAAACCAGTGGCCCCTTTCCAATTATTAATGTTCTCCACTGATGCTGCACTATTGTATTCGACAGCAGATTCAATCCCCCCCACCCCAAAGATAGAGTAATCCGGGGTGAGAGAGCACAAACCTCCGCTTTACCCCACCCGAATTGGAGCTCAATGTAACCAAACAATAAGGCAAGAATCTCACCAGACCGCCCAGAGATTGTTCATTTTCTGAAAGTGAATGTGGCATTCAATGTGAGACATGGATTTGTGTGTGGAGTCACTCCCGAGAAATCCATTAACCTTTTATATTGAATATCCACGACCTTCACTCCAGTTTCCAATGTCAGGGTGACCGCTGAGAAATAGATCCTGACACTCAAAATACAAACTAGAGTAAATTGGCATTGCAAAACTGCTGCTGTGCTTGCTGCAGAGCAGCTGGGGGCAGAGGAGCTGGGGGCAGAGGAGCTGGGGGCAGAGCAGCTGGGGGCAGAGGAGCTGGGGGCAGAGCAGCTGGGGGCAGAGGAGCTGGGCGCAGAGGAGCTGGGCGCAGAGGAGCTGGGTGCAGAGGAGCTGGGGGCAGAGGAGCTGGGCGCAGAGGAGCTGGGTGCAGAGGAGCTGGGGGCAGAGGAGCTGGGGGCAGAGGAGCTGGGCGCAGAGGAGCTGGGTGCAGAGGAGCTGGGGGCAGAGGAGCTGGGTGCAGAGGAGCTGGGTGCAGAGGAGCTGGGGGCAGAGGAGCTGGGGGCAGAGGAGCTGGGGGCAGAGCAGCTGGGGGCAGAGGAGCTGGGGGCAGAGGAGCTGGGGGCAGAGGAGCTGGGGGCAGAGGAGCTGGGTGCAGAGGAGCTGGGGGCAGAGCAGCTGGGGGCAGAGCAGCTGGGTGCAGAGGAGCTGGGTTCAGGGCTGGGTGCGGGGCTGGGTTCAGGGCTGGGTGCGGGGCTGGGTTCAGGGCTGGGTGCGGGGCTGGGTTCAGGGCTGGGTTCAGGGCTGGGTGCAGGGCTGGGTTCAGGGCTGGGTGCAGGGCTGGGTGCAGGGCTGGGTTCAGAGCTGGGTTCAGGGCTGGGTTCAGGGCTGGGTGCAGGGCTGGGTTCAGGGCTGGGTGCAGGGCTGGGTGCAGGGCTGGGTTCAGGGCTGGGTTCAGGGCTGGGTGCAGGGCTGGGTTCAGGGCTGGGTGCAGGGCTGGGTGCAGGGCTGGGTTCAGGGCTGGGTTCAGGGCTGGGTGCAGGGCTGGGTTCAGGGCTGGGTGCAGGGCTGGGTTCAGAGCTGGGTTCAGGGCTGGGTTCAGGGCTGGGTGCAGGGCTGGGTTCAGGGCTGGGTGCAGGGCTGGGTGCAGGGCTGGGTTCAGGGCTGGGTGCAGGGCTGGGTGCAGGGCTGGGTTCAGGGCTGGGTTCAGGGCTGGGTGCAGGGCTGGGTTCAGGGCTGGGTGCAGGGCTGGGTTCAGAGCTGGGTTCAGGGCTGGGTTCAGGGCTGGGTGCAGGGCTGGGTTCAGGGCTGGGTGCAGGGCTGGGTGCGGGGCTGGGTGCAGGGCTGGGTTCAGGGCTGGGTTCAGGGCTGGGTTCAGAGCTGGGTTCAGGGCTGGGTTCAGGGCTGGGTTCAGGGCTGGGTTCAGGGCTGGGTGAAGGGCTGGGTTCAGGGCTGGGTTCAGGGCTGGGTGCAGGGCTGGGTGCAGGGCTGGGTGAAGGGCTGGATGAAGGGCTGGGTGCAGGGCTGGGTGCGGGGCTGGGTGCAGGGCTGGGTTCAGGGCTGGGTTCAGAGCTGGGTTCAGGGCTGGGTTTAGGGCTGGGTTCAGGGCTGGGTTCAGGGCTGGGTGAAGGGCTGGGTGAAGGGCTGGGTGCAGGGCTGGGTGAAGGGCTGGGTGCAGGGCTGGGTGCAGGGCTGGGTTTAGGGCTGGGTTCAGGGCTGGGTGAAGGGCTGGGTTCAGGGCTGTGTGCAGGGCTGTGTGCAGGGCTGGGTTTAGGGCTGGGTTCAGGGCTGGGTGAAGGGCTGGGTTCAGGGCTGGGTTCAGGGCTGGGTGAAGGGCTGGGTTCAGGGCTGGGTGAAGGGCTGGGTTCAGGGCTGGGTTTAGGGCTGGGTTCAGGGCTGGGTGAAGGGCTGGGTTCAGGGCTGTGTGCAGGGCTGTGTTCAGGGCTGGGTTCAGGGCTGGGTTCAGGGCTGGGTTCAGGGCTGGGTGAAGGGCTGGGTTCAGGGCTGGGTTCAGGGCTGGGTTCAGGGCTGGGTGCAGGATACTGGACACTGTGCTGGGTTCAGGGCTGGGTGCAGGGCTGGGTTCAGGGCTGGGTGCAGGATACTGGACACTGTGCTGGGTGCAGGCTGTGTCTGTCACATACACTGGATACCAGATTGGGCACAAATCAATAGCTAACTCTCTCACAGATCTGACATATGCACAGCTCAGGGCATCAGAAGGAATATGAGCAGATGTCGACCATTTGGCCCATTGAACCTGCTGTGCAGTTGATGTTGTCTACATGGACTTTAGCAAGCCTTTGACAAGGTACCGTACGGCAGGTTATTGCATGAGGTTAAATCTCACAGCATCCAGGGTGCAGTATCTAAATGGATACAATGCTGGCTTGCTGACAGAATAACATCAGGTTAAAGTCCAATAGGTTTATTTGGAGCAAACACCACTAGATTTCGGGGCTCTGCCCCTTGGTCAGGTGAGTGGGGAGTTCTGATCACAAACAGGGTATATAAAGACACACACTCAGTTTACAGAATACTGATTAGAATGCAAGTCTTTACAGTGAATCAAGTCTTAAAGGTGCAGACAGTGTGAGTGGAGATAGCATTAAGCACAGGTTAATGAGATGTGTATTGTCTCCAGACAGGACAGTAAGTGAGATGTTGCAAGCTTCAGCAAGTCATCGGGGTTACAGATAGTGTGACATGAACCCAAGATCCCAGTCGAGGCCGTCCTCATGTGTGTGGAACTTGGCTATCAGTCTCTGCTCAGCGACTCTGCGCTGTCGTGTGTCGTGAAGGCTGCCTTGGAGAATACTTACCTGAAGATCAGAAGCCGAATGCCTGTGACCGCTGAAGTGTTTGCCAAAAGGAAGGGAACAGTCTTGCCTGGTTATTGTCATCCATTGTTGTAGTGTCTGCATGGTCTCCCCAATGTACCATGCTGCGGGACATCCTTTCCATTGCACCTCTCTCACATTTATGACAGAGGTCAGAGGGTGATTGTAGAGGATTTCAAACTGGAGGCCTGTGACCAGCGGTGTGCCTCAGGGATTGGTGCTGGGCCCGTTGTTATTTTACATTTATATTAATGATTTGGATGAGAATATAGGAGGCATGGTTAGTAACTTTTCTGATGCACCAAGATTGGTGGCACAGTGGACAGTGAAGAAAGTTATCTCCATTTGTAACAGGATCTTGATCAATTGGCCAATGGGCTGACGAATGGCAGATGGAGTTTAATTAGATCAATGTGAGGTGTTGCATTTTGGTCGACTGAACCAGGGCAGGACTTACTCAGTTAATGGTAGGGCACTGGGGAGAGTTACAGAACAAAGAGATCTAGGGGTACATGTTCACAGCGCCTTGAAAGTGGGGTCACAGATGGACAGAGTGGTGAAGAAGGCATTCAGCATGCTTGGTTTCATCGGTCAGAACATTGAATACAGGAGTTGGGACGTCTTGTTGAAGTTGTACAAGACATTGGTAAGGCCACACTTGGCATACAGTTCTGGTCACCCTATTATAGAAAGGATATTATTAAACTAGAAAGAGCGCAGAAAAGATTTACTAGGATGTTACCGGGACTTGATGGATTGAGTTATAAGGAGAGGCTGGATAGACTGGGACTTTTTTCTCTGGAGTGTAGAAGGCTGAGGGGTGATCTTATAGAGATCTATAAAATAATGGATGTACACAGATCAGCTAGAAATTCAGTATCTTTTCCCAAAGGTAGGTGAGTCTAAAACTAGAGGGCATAGATTTGAAGGTGACAGGAGAGAGATACAAAAGAGTCCAGAGGGGCAATTTTTTCACACAGAGGGTGATGAGTGTCTGGAACAAGCTGCCAGACGTAGAGGCAGGTAAAATTATGTCTTTTAAAGAGGGTTTAGATGGTGAGATGAGTATAGAGGGATATGGGCCAAATGCTGTCAATTGGGACTAGCTTAGGAGTTAAAGGGGCGGCATGGACAAGTTGGACCGAACGGCCTGTTTCCATGCTGTAAACCTTTATGACTGTCACCCAAATGCTCCCTGACCGAGACTTGATCTGCTTTATTCTCAAGAATCAGGTTCGGCTATGCCTCCTATCTTATTGGACTGGAGATATACACATGTAGGAAATGCTATGGAGAACTCACTCTAAGAACTCTTGCCTCTCTCTGCTTTTCACCTTATAGATACCTCAGTATCCATTAGAATTGTTAAAAAGTTCCCCATTTAATTTTTGCACTTGTTTCTAATTATCTTGAAACTTTCTTTTTTTTTATCGAACTCCCATCAATGTATTACCTTCGAACAGGGTGCAGTGGAATCTTAACTGTACTGTTTCTTACCTAATCCTTAACCCCTGGGGTTTAAACTGTGCAAAGTCTCTGTCTATTCCCACAGGCTGTTTCCCTATTCTGACCTGAGGCGATTTTAGTGCTAAACATTTGTTATTGGGATGAGAACACGATTGGATTGAGGGACACGAGTTGTCAGTGACTTGTGACTTAACACATAACTTTTTGATGTGTCCTTTGCTGGGAAGAGCGGTGTAACTCTTACAGGTCGGGCCGCGCTTTCAGTGTCGGTGTGAACAGATTTGGAGAGGTGTTAGCTAGTGTTTTACTCTGGCGGAATCTCACAGTTCCCACAGGCTGACTGGTTGCTCAAAGTTTACCAGCCAGAAGTCACATTTCTGCTTTAACTGTCCCATGATTATTATTTTTAAACTCGTCCGATTCTAAACGATTCGACATGAGAGAAAACTATAACAAGGAAACAGTGCAGTTGAGTCGGAATCAGTTAGTCATCAGAGTGACAATGCAGAAATATAACCAAGTATCTCAGTGTTAACCACTGGACCAGCCGCTCAAATACGAGGCAGATAGAAATAAGCACAGAAAGAAGGAGGAATGAGGGAGATCATTTAAACTTAACAAGTATCTTCCATTAGAATAATTTCAAGCTGTACTTCTCCCCTTTGCAGTTTTTTTGACAGGAACACGCACTTAAACTCTATACAATATCGTTCAAAGCTGAACTATTCCTGGTTATGTCAGAAATTTGTACCCCTATAAATTGGGGACGGCACGGTGGCACAGTGGTTAGCTCCAAGGACCTGAGTTCAATTCCCAGCTTGGGTCACTGTTTGTGCGGAGTCTGCACGTTCTCCCCGTGTCTGCATGGGTTTCCTCCGGGTGCTCCAGTTCCCTCCCACAGTCTGAAAGACGTGCTGGTTAGGGTGCATTGGGCCGTGCTAAATTCTCCCTCAGTGTAACCCCAGCAGGAGCCGGAGTGTGGGGACTAGGGGATTTTCACATTAACTTCATTGCAGTGTTAATGTAAGCCTTACTTGTGACTAATAAATAAACTTGAAGGTTTGTTTTGCCTCATGTTAAACAGTCAATGGTGCTAAGTACATTTTTCCAAGTGGAAAGGATTTGTTTTCACAGTAAATGGGACCAATGAAATAAACAGATTAATATCTAACCAGAGAGAAAACAAACACTGGCCCAATGAGAACTAAAGACACTTTCTGTAGATGAAACCGTGACTAAATATTGAACTAGTTGGGATTCTTTACTCGATTGGAAAAAAGAGGTTGTGATGAATTAAGTAATTTGAATTTTGACAGGGTTTGGTCAATGAGAATAAAGAAAGTGTTTCCACTTCGGAGTGAGGCTAACACTCGGCTTCAGAAATATAATATGAAGTTGCCGACATTGGACTGGGATGGGCACAGTAAAAAGTCTCACAACATCAGGTTAAGGTCCAGCAGATTTATTTGGTAGCATGAACTTTCGGAGCACCTGAGTCACCCGATGAAGGAGCAGTGTTCCAAAAGCTTAACCTGGTGCTGTGAGACGGTCACTAATGTAAGATAGCCATTAATAAATCCAGTAAGGAATTTAGGGGAAACATTTTCACCCAGCAAGTGGAATATAGAAGCCCCATCTCAAACAGTTGAAGGGAATCACATAAATGTACTTAAGAGGAAGCCGGATAAACAGATAAGGGGGATGGAAAAAGCAGAATATATTAGGGAAGTTAGATGATGAAATGGGATGATGGGAGCGAGGTGTGGAACTTGATCTGCTTTGTCATGCTGGATGGAATGAAATGATGGTGTGACTTTACAGACATACTTGTGTGCAGTGCTTGGAGATCCCACTTTATCTGGTAGAGCCCTCATAGACGACTGCTGGGAAGATGTTGTTGCAGAGCAAGGGATACTAATGCTCATTGCATCGACAGTTTCAAACCAACTGGGGCCTAACCAGTGTTTTACAAAGTTTTCATATAGAATCCTTGCTTTTGTACCCTATTTCTCTATTTCAAAATCTATGTCCTGTGTATTCCTTTCCATTGCCCACGACATGTGGGTGTCACTTGCTAGGCCAGCATTTATTGCCCATCCCTAATTGCCCTTGAGAAGGTGGTGGTGAGCTGTCTTCTTGAACCCACTGCAGTGGCTGAGTGTTGGTATAGTCACACTCCTGTTCAGGAGTTCCAGGATTTTGATTCTGTTGCAAATGCCAAGGTCTCGTTTCTCGTTTTTCTGTTTAAAGAGTACGCCAGTTAGTTTAAATGATCTCTCTCATTCCTCCTTCTTTCTGTGTTTCTTTCTATCTGCCACATATTTGACAGTGGGCTGACACTGCTGCCTCACAGCGCCAGGGACCCGGGTTCAATCCCAGCGGCACGGTGACACAGTGGGTTAGCACTGCTGCCTCACAGCGCCAGGGACCCGGGTTCAATCCCAGCGGCACGGTGACACAGTGGGTTAGCGCTGCTGCCTCACAGGGACCCGGGTTCAATCCCAGCGGCACGGTGACACAGTGGGTTAGCGCTGCTGCCTCACAGCACCAGGGACCCGGGTTCAATCCCAGCGGCACGGTGACACAGTGGGTTAGCGCTGCTGTCTCACAGGGACCCGGGTTCAATCCCAGCGGCACGGTGACACAGTGGGTTAGCGCTGCTGTCTCACAGCAACAGGGACCCGGGTTCAATCCCAGCGGCACGGTGACACAGTGGGTTAGCGCTGCTGTCTCACAGCAACAGGGACCCGGGTTCAATCCCAGCAGCACGGTGACACAGTGGGTTAGCGCTGCTGTCTCACAGGGACCCGGGTTCAATCCCAGCGGCACAGTGACACAGTGGGTTAGCGCTGCTGTCTCACAGCAACAGGGACCCGGGTTCAATCCCAGCGGCACGGTGACACAGTGGGTTAGCGCTGCTGCCTCACAGCGCCAGGGACCCGGGTTCAATCCCAGCGGCACGGTGACACAGTGGGTTAGCGCTGCTGTTTCACAGCGCCAGGGACCCGGGTTCAATCCCAGCGGCACGGTGACACAGTGGGTTAGCGCTGCTGTCTCACAGGGACCCGGGTTCAATCCCAGCGGCACGGTGACACAGTGGGTTAGCGCTGCTGTCTCACAGGGACCCGGGTTCAATCCCAGCGGCACGGTGACACAGTGGGTTAGCGCTGCTGCCTCACAGCGCCAGGGACCCGGGTTCAATCCCAGCGGCACGGTGACACAGTGGGTTAGCGCTGCTGCCTCACAGCGCCAGGGACCCGGGTTCAATCCCAGCGGCACGGTGACACAGTGGGTTAGCGCTGCTGTTTCACAGCGCCAGGGACCCGGGTTCAATCCCAGCGGCATGGTGACACAGTGGGTTAGCGCTGCTGCCTCACAGTGCCAGGGACCCGGGTTCAATCCCAGTGGCACGGTGACACAGTGGGTTAGCGCTGCTGCCTCACAGCGCCAGGGACCCGGGTTCAATCCCAGCGGCACGGGGACACAGTGGGTTAGCGCTGCCGTCTCACAGGGACCCGGGTTCAATCCCAGCGGCACGGTGACACAGTGGGTTAGCACTGCTGTCTCACAGGGACCCGAGTTCAATCCCAGCGGCACGGTGACACAGTGGGTTAGCGCTGCTGCCTCACAGGGACCCGGGTTCAATCCCAGCGGCACGGTGACACATTGGGTTAGCGCTGCTGCCTCACAGGGACCCGGGTTCAATCCCAGCGGCACGGTGACACATTGGGTTAGCGCTGCTGCCTCACAGCGCCAGGGACCCGGGTTCAATCCCAGCGGCACGGTGACACAGTGGGTTAGCACTGCTGCCTCACAGGGACCCAGGTTCAATCCCAGCGGCACGGTGACACAGTGGGTTAGCACTGCTGCCTCACAGCGCCAGGGACCTGGGTTCAATCCCAGCGGCACGGTGACACAGTGGGTTAGCACTGCTGCCTCACAGCGCCAGGGACCCGGGTTCAATCCCAGCGGCACGGTGACACAGTGGGTTAGCACTGCTGCCTCACAGGGACCCAGGTTCAATCCCAGCGGCACGGTGACACAGTGGGTTAGCGCTGCTGTCTCACAGGGACCCGGGTTCAATCCCAGCGGCACGGTGACACAGTGGGTTAGCGCTGCTGTCTCACAGGGACCCGGGTTCAATCCCAGCGGCACGGTGACACAGTGGGTTAGCACTGCTGCCTCACAGCGCCAGGGACCCGGGTTCAATCCCAGCGGCACGGTGACACAGTGGGTTAGCGCTGCTGCCTCACAGCGCCAGGGACCCGGGTTCAATCCCAGCGGCACGGTGACACAGTGGGTTAGCGCTGCTGCCTCACAGCGCCAGGGACCCGGGTTCAATCCCAGCGGCACGGTGACACAGTGGGTTAGCGCTGCTGTCTCACAGGGACCCGGGTTCAATCCCAGCGGCACGGTGACACAGTGGGTCAGCGCTGCTGCCTCACAGCGCCAAGGACCCAGGTTCGACTCCCAGCTTGGGTCACTGTCTGTGTGGAGTCGACATGTTCTCCCCGTGTCTGCGTGGGTTTCCTCTGGATGCTCTGGTTTCCTCCCACAGTCTGAAAGACGTGCTGGTTAGGAGCATTGGCCATTTTAAATTCTCCCTCGGTGTACCCGATCAGGAGCTAGAGTGTGGCGACTAGGGGATTTTCACAGTGGGTGGCACAGTGATTAACGCTGCTGCTTCACAGCTCCAGGGTCCTGGGTTCAATTCCCGGCTCGGGTTACTGTCTGTATGGAGTTTGCACATTCTCCTCGTGTCTGTGTGGGTTTCCTCCGGGTTCTCCGGTTTCCTCCCACAGTCCAACAATGTGCAGGTTAGGTTGATCGGCCGTGCGAAGAAATTGCCCCTTAGTGTCCTGGGAAACGTAGGTTAGAGGGATTAGTGGGTATAATATGTAGGGATATGGGGGTAGGGCCTGGGTGGGATTGTGCTCAGTGCAGACCCGATGGGCCAAAGGGCCTCTTTCTGCACTGTAGGATTCTATGATTGTATGAACTTCATTGCGGTGTTAATGTAAGACTACTAGTGATGAACAAATAAACTTAAACTTATTTCACCTGTCTATTTATGTCCTGGTGAAGTCCACTGAAATCTTTACTGTTTATTAGATTTTTAATGTTTCTGTCATTTACAAGCTTAGAAACTGTCATGCAGAAATCTAAGTTATTAACATGGTTAATTACACTAAATGGTCAAACAATGTCTGCAGCAGGTTTATCTGCAGTAAATAGGGAAGAAAGTTAATTAGCAAAGTTTTCATTTATTCTCCAAAGGATTTTTTTTCACAATTAACGTATTTGCAGAAAACAACAGTCTCCTAGGGACATCGAGTTAGGAGCAGCAGCTGGCCAATATTCAGTCCTTTCAGTCTTCTCTGCCATTCGATAAGATCATGGCTGATCTGATTGTGGTCACATTTCCATTTTCTGTCTGTCCCTCACCCCTAATAACCCTTGATGCCCTTATCACTGAAAAATCTGTCAGTCTGAACTGATCATACCTCCACTGCTGCCTGGGACAGAGACTTCCACAGACTAACAACCTCTGAGAGAAAATAAATCCCCCACATCTCCAATTTAAAACGAGGGATGTCTTATTCTAAATCAGTGTCTCCTAGTCCTAGTCTCCGCCACTAAAGGGGAAACATGTTCCTAGTATTCACCCAGTGAGTCCTCTTAGATCTTACGTTTCAATAAGATCACTTCTCAATCTTCTCAGTCTACGGTTATAGACCCCAATCTGTTCAATATTTCTCACAAGAAAAACCTCTTATCCCCGGAATGAGTCAAATGAATCTTCTCTGAACAGTTTCTAACATAATTATATCCCTTTCCAAACAAAAAGACCAAATCTGTATACAGTAATCCAGGTGTCATTTTACCAAGGCACGTATACTACAGCAAAACATACCTTTATATATTCATTCCTTCTGCAATAAACACCAACATTCCATTTGGATTCATTTAATGTTTTATTTGCACATTAACCTTTTGTGAATCACGTAACAGGGAAACTGGATGCCTTTCTGTTAGAGTTCTGCAATCTCCTTTCATTTAAATCCTAAACTGCATTTTTGCTCTTCTTGACAAAGTGGTTAAGTCCATATTTCCCCATATTAAACTCCATCAATTATACTCTACTAAATTTATCCTTTCCCTTTCCACTATTTGTTTCTAGCTAATAAATAGTACCTGATAAAGCCTCCTGGAATTGCCTCAAGGCACCTTTACACATGATAAATTGTACAGTTATTATCCATTGTGCCAACACTACACAAACAGCAATGGGTGAATTAAAAATTCAGCTCCAGAAAAGGGTTGCCCAAGGTGTTGAAAGAGCCCTTTCATTTATCTTTTCCTCTCTCATTCCTCCCAATCTGGTACACTTTTGGTTTTTCCATCTTCTTCTCAACTTCCCTTTCTTGGCTACTTTGGCAAGAGACTAGACCAATATTTCTTGCTCATCTGTAACTGACCTTTTAACAGAATTGTGTTGTGGGCTCAGCATCATGGTCAGTACCCTTTAATAATGAGGACATGTGCTTAGACCCCAGGGTTAATAACAAAGGAAAAGCAATGAAAGACATCAGGAGCACAGAGAGTGGTGACAATATGGAACTTAAAACCACAAGGAGTGATTGAGATGAATCATAGAGATAAGGGAAAGTTAGACATTCACATCACAATATCACAGCTTTATTAGAATGGAGAACGAGGTCATTCAGCCCATTGTGCCTGCACTAGCCATTCAAAATGAGCATTATGATTTGGTGCTATTCTCTTGCCTTTTACCCATACCCCGCCATATTGTTTCTATTCAAATAATTATTGAATACATTATGATCACAGCAGATGAATTATATTCACTGAACATGATGTGGAAATGCCAGCGTGGGACTGGGATGGCCATAATAGGAAGTCTCACAACACCAGGTTAAAGTCCAACAGGTTTATTTGGAACCACGAGCTTTCAGAGCACTGCCCAATCCATCATGCAAACCAGTCTACATTTCCCGCTGCCTTGGGAATCAAGGACCCCACATACCCCGGACATTCTCTCTTTCACTTTCTTCCTTCGAGAAAAAAATGCAAAAGTCTGAGGTCATGTACCAGCCGACTCAAGAACAGCTTCTTCCCTGTTGCTGTCAAACTTTTGAACGGACTTCCCTTGCATTAAGTTGATCTTTCTCTACACCCTAGCTATGACTGTAACACTACATTCTGCATTCTCTCCTTTCCTTCTCTATGAATGGTATGTTTTATCTGTTTAGCACATAAGAAACAATACTTTTCACTGTACGTTAATACCTGTGACAATAATAAATCAAATCAAATTGTCAGTTGAGTGGAGAGTTGGGTTCACAACAAATAAATCTGTTGGACTTTAACCTGGTGTTGCGAGACTTCTTATTATGTTCACTGACAAATTGTGTTTTTTCTACTGTTCCCTGTAAAGTCTGGAGTGCAATACCACATTGATGCTAACCACACCAAGTAAATTCTTCAATATAAAGCAGCAGTCTTTCTTCTCCGAGTAATACAAATACTCCAGCACATTAAAAGGTGTTAACATTTGTGGTTGCTGTCAGTGCAGGCTCGATGGGCCAAATGGCCTCTTTCTGCATTGTAGGAATTCTACGATTTGCACAATGGATGGCACGGTGGCACAGTGGTTAGCACTGCTGCCTCACAATGCCAGGCACCTGGGTTCGATTCCAGCCTCAGGTGACTGCCTGTGTGGAGTCTGCACATTCTCTCAGTGTCTGTGTGAGTTTCCTCTGGGAGCTCCGTTTTCCTCCCACACTCCAGAAATGTGCAGATTAGGTGGATTAGCCTGGGAAAGATGCACTGTCAGAGAATCAGTGCAGGCTTGATGGGCAAAATGTCGTGCTTCTGCACTATACGGATTCTGTAATATCGAGGAACTGTTGAACTTCGGAGAGAAAGAGGGGAAGGGGAGACAGATGATGGGCAGCAGTTTCAAGGACTGAGGATCCATTGTTTTGAGCAAAGGACGGAACAATGTTAGAAAAAGCAACAGTCAACATCAGGAAGGGACATTGGGTGGTTAACAGCTTAATGGAAACACAAGATTTTCACTTTTTTTTGCTGTATACTTAAAGTTACAA
The DNA here is from genome assembly GCF_965287045.1 of Carcharhinus amblyrhynchos. Lineage (NCBI taxonomy): Eukaryota > Metazoa > Chordata > Chondrichthyes > Carcharhiniformes > Carcharhinidae > Carcharhinus > Carcharhinus amblyrhynchos. Next base: position 153,764 of record NW_027650069.1, on the reverse strand, counting down.
AGCCAAAACTCAGAATGGAACGGGCAAACCTAATCTGTTCTTTGCTTGTCCCAAAGACCAAATCACTTTCCAATCGTATCTAATTCAAGGTTTCCACAAGATCCAAGCTGACCAGATAAGGCATTGCACCCCATCTTGGGCTTGATTTGTCTCAGTCTCCTGATCAAGGTGAATTTGGGGAGGGAATGGGGGAGGTAAGAGAGGAGCTGCGAAAGATGTGAGTTCAAGGCTAGGATGGGTGGGGATGGAGGAGGGATTGTAGGAGAAGTTAGACAAGGTGCAGTGGGAAAGGGAGGGAAGGGCAGTGTAATTAACACATAATCGTCTTAGTGGCTGGAATTTGGTATTAGTTGTCAGGTCACTGCCAATGAGGTGTTGGCAGCAGCTGGAAGTCAAAATGATGAGTAAAATAAAAGGAGTGTTTTATCAGATAGAAAATAAAATGGATTACCAACAGGAGCCAATCCAGACACAGAGAATGAAGCAGCATTATTGCCACACTTACTCCAGAAACTCCATTGATTGATTATGTTAGCAGAACAGGAGTCCGTCAACAAGTAGAGGATTACAGAGGAGAAGGTGGAAATAGCTTAAAATATAAACAACTAAGTATAACAGAGTATTCAGGAGAAGCAAACAGTGCTCAATTCCTCACTGTATTTTACATCTAAGGTGTCCTCTTTTCACCCCCTCTGATATTGGTGAATCTTTATGGTATAAAACTGACCAAAGTTCAGGGAGTAGAGGCCTACCGAATCCTGTTGCTTCAACAGAAAAGTGATGGAGCTGAACCGCAGTCTCAGTCTTTTGCATTTGCTGTGACTTTTTGTACATCAAATATCATTTCACATCTCGAATCTCATCCCACAACCTAGACCTCAGTTTCACCAATATTTACCTGTCTTTGCCCTGTCTCAGGCTCCTCCCTGATTTAACTGCTCTGTAAAAAGGCATTCATTCTCTAATCTGGGTTAATGTTAATTAACATTGAGATAATCTTGCATTATAGAAATAGAGAAGATAGGAGCAGGAGGAGGTCATTTGGATCTTGGAGCCTGCTCTGCCATTCATGCTATTATTCCAAACCTGTATGAATTCTGCTCCTTTGAAATAGGCATCATATCCCCAGTCTTACCACACTAGGGACTTGATATTCTGCACTCTCTGTAGTTTGTTCTATAACGGGGATTCAGCATTGCAACAATGTGGCCTGACCTGTGTGTATGCTGTGTGGCTGTGTGTATACTTAATCCTTTCTTTTTGTTATTGCGCTGAATGACTTCTTTCTCTTACTGAGTGAACTTCCTCCCTACATTTAGCGCTTTATCCTTCTTGCCATCAATTTGCAGATCTTCTCTGTCCAATAGGGAACAACAAGGTCATCATGCCAGAGAGAGAGAGAGAAAGAAAGGCGGAGGGAGGGCGGGGAGCCAGAACCGGTATCAAAGACTCTAAACAGGATCTGGGAGGAATCAATGTAAGAAAAAGCTGACAAACTGGTCTAGACAATGAAACAGCTTCGCCAAAAGTAAAAATTCTGTGCAACATCTTCTGGGTAAATTGTGAGAGGACATCCTCACACATCAACTCACAGGGCGTGAGAAGATTATAGAACACAGGGAGACCATTTTGAACATTATTGAATGAAACTCCAACTGCTTTCTCGATTACCTTCATTTGAAGGAATCTCTCCCACTTCCATTAGAAATAATTGTTCACTCTGTTTCCATTCTAAGCTGGCCCCATTCTAAGTGACTCTGCTTGAAGTCAGTTTATGAACAAGGGTTCCACTGATTACTCTTAGCTTTCCCAGTTTTTCTACAACAGGCAGTGGGTTGTCCATGGTCCGATCCTCTCATATTAGGAATTTCTGTTAAATCCCTGACAATGCAACAATTGGTGTGCAAGTGAGCGACAGAACCAAATAAATGGCCGCAGAGGCAGAATTGAAAGAAAGTGTCAACGTAAAGCAGAAGAAGCAACTCATTGACAGAAATGTCACAAAGTCCAAGTTGTCATGCATTAATAAACGTTATCACTGAAAGTTTTAAACCTGAGTAATTTTCCAATCAGTGACAGAGTTGTCAATGTATCAAACCGAGCAATTAGTCATTGGGGCAACGGATAGAACTATAAAACTTGATTTTACTTCGATGATTACATACTAAATTATTGAGAATTTATTGTAAATTTGGGACTCTATTGAAAGCAGACATGGATTCGGAGGAGAGTTTAAGGATGATCCAGATATGGATTCGGAGGAGAGTTTAAGGATGATCCAGATATGGATTCGGAGGAGAGTTTAAGGATGATCCAGATATGGATTCGGAGGAGAGTTTAAGGATGATCCAGATATGGATTGGGAGGAGAGTTTAAGGATGATCCAGATATGGATTGGGAGGAGAGTTTAAGGATGATCCAGATATGGATTGGGAGGAGAGTTTAAGGATGATCTGGATATGGATTTGGAGGAGAGTTTAAGGATGATCCGGATATGGATTGGGAGGAGAGTTTAAGCATGATCCGGATATGGATTGGGAGGAGAGTTTAAGGATGATCCAGATATGGATTGGGAGGAGAGTTGAAGGATGATCCAGATATGGATTGGGAGGAGAGTTTAAGGATGATCCAGATAAGGATTGGGAGGAGAGTTGAAGGATGATCCGGATATGGATTCGGAGGAGAGGCAGGCAAAAGGCAGGGAATTATAGGCCGGTTAGTTTAACGTCTGTTGTAGGTAAAATGTTAGAATCCGTCATCAAGGAGGAAATAGCGAGACATCTTGAGGGGAATTGCTTGATAGAGCAGACGCAGCACGGTTTCGTTAAGGGGAAGTCGTGTCTGACAAATTTATTGGAGTTCTATGAGGATGTGTCTAGGGCGGTGGATAGAGGAGAGCCGGTGGATGTGGTCTTTCTTGACTTTCAGAAGGCGTTTGACAAGGTACCTCACAAGAGGTTATTGCAGAAGGTAAGGGGGCATGGAGTTGGAGGTAGGGTGTTAGCGTGGATAGAGGATTGGCTGTCAAATAGGAGGCAGAGAGTGGGGGTTAATGGGTGCTATTCGGATTGGTGGATGGTGACTAGTGGAGTGCCCCAGGGGTCGGTGCTGGGGCCTCAGCTATTTACCATTTATATAGATGATCTGGAAGAGGGAAGCGAGTGTATGGTGTCAAAATTTGCTGATGACACCAAGATTGGTGGAACGGCAAATTGCGCGGAGGGTGTGGAGAGTCTGCAGAAGGATCTAGATAGGCTGGGCAAATGGGCCAGGAACTGGCAAATGGAATTTAATGTTGGCAAGTGCGAGGTGGTCCACTTTGGTAGAAATAATGGCAGGAAGGATTATTACTTACGTGGAGAAAAACTGCAGCAGGTGACGGTGCAGAGGGACCTCGGGGTCCTTGTGCATGAGTCGCAAAAACCCAGCCTGCAAGTGCAGCAGGTGGTCAGGAAGGCGAATGGGATGCTGGCCTTCATAGCGAGGGGGATTGAATATAAAGTAGGGAGGTCTTGCTGCAGCTGTATAGGGCACTGGTGAGGCCGCAGCTGGAGTACTGTGTGCAGTTTTGGGCGCTGTAGTTATGCAAGGATATTTTGGCCTTGGAGGGAGTGCAGAGGAGGTTTACTAGGCTGATACCGGAGTTGAGGGGGTTGAGCTATGAGGAGAGGCTGAATAAACTAGGCTTGTACTCGTTAGAGTTCAGAAGAATGAGGGGAGATCTCATTGAGACGTATAAGATGATAAATGGGATGGATAGGATAGAGGTGGAGAGACTCTTCCTGCTCAGAAAGGACAGTAGGACTAGGGGGCACAGCCTCAAGATAAAGGGGGAGCGGTTTAGAACGGAGTTGAGGAGGAACTTCTTCACTCAAAGAGTGGTGAATCTCTGGAATTCTCTGCCCGTTGAAGTGGTGGAGGCTGCCTCACTAAATATTTTTAAGACGCAGGTTGATGGGTTTTTGATAAGCGAGGGGATTAAGGGTTATGGGGAGAGGGTGGGAATGTGGAACTGAGACACGACAGATGAGCCATGATCTTATTGAATGGTGGGGCAGGCTCGAAGGGCTAGATGGCCTAGTCCTGCTCCTATTTCTTATGTTCTTATGAGAGTGGAAGGATGATCCGGATATGGATTGGGAGGAGAGTTGAAGGATGATCCGGATATGGATTGGGAGGAGAGTTGAAGGATGATCCGGATATGGATTGGGAGGAGAGTTGAAGGATGATCCGGATATGGATTCAGAGGAGAGGTGAAGGATGAATTAAATCACAATGGACAGTGACTCACACCAGCCTGAAGTATTTAACACAGACCTGATAGCTTCTGGAAAACACACCCCTTTCCATACACGGAGGGGGAGAAAAACAGCTTTTCCCGAGGGAACACAGACATTGACACTCTCTCTAAACCAGTCTGGTTCGCAATTCAATGGTTAATATAAAGGGGAACTCATTAAATTCTTTTTAAACTTTGTTTTAATCTCCTGGCCGTTACTCAGTTTGTAAACACCCAGCTTATTAATGTCGGAACATTGCCATAAAACTAGATTATTTTGTAGTGAAATAATTTAGCGATAACCAGGGCCAAGATTCAGTAATCAGAGGGGAACAGCTTAATAGTTATCAGAAAATGAAAGGTGAGGTTGGAACAAGAAGGAGTTTGGGATTAGCTGTGAAAAGCGGAGATCTGATTAAAAGTAAGGATTCCTCCCAAACACTTCCTGACTTTCCAAGTTCCAGGGATTCACCCGATACATTTGTGCTTTTGGGTCACTTCTAACAAATCAATTTGACAAAGGTTTGCTCTTCATTCTTTCAGAGTTTGATTTGCGTTTGGACAGTTATTTGGCAGCTGGAGTCTGTGACTGTTCAGAGTGTGAATAAAGAGGCAAGAAGGAGATCAAAGTAAATAGATTCATCTGCCCATTTTCTAATGAGTCCAATTCCTAATTTAGACAGGGAAATTCCCAGCTGCACTAACTATCCCCAACCTGACTCCCAAACAAAGAAACACGGATTAATAATTTGATTCCAGACCATTAAAAATTAACCAAACGCAACTTTAAATAATGTTGACGTCACAGAAAAAGGCCATTCAGCCCATCCTAGCTATACTCTGTATTACAATCGCTGGCAAACAGGCAATAAATGGGCCGAAAGGTTCACAATCTACAGAAATAAAAGCAATTATTATCTCAAATATATACAGAGTGAGATTGATTTGGGAGGGTTATCTGATGTCAGGTGGCAATCTAATCCAATGACCAGGAGTGAAGATCGATCTAATAGTACACAAGAACATTAACTGTTAGCTATACCTGTCAACGTGACTCATGTGGCATTACCAAAGATAGGAGGCCAAAAAGGTAGATCTGGCAAATAATGAGAGTGGAATGTTGTCCAGGTCAGATTTTTTATTCATGGGCTATGGGCATTACTGCCTCACATTTATTGCCCATTTCTAATTACCCACTGAGAAGGTGGTGGGTGAACTGCCTTCCTGAGCAGCTGAAATCCATGTGGTGTAGGTACATCCACAGTGCTGTTAGGGAGGGAGTTCCAGGTTATTGACCCAGTGACAGTGAAGGAATGGCTGATATATTTCCAAGTCAGGATAGTATGTGACTTGGAAGGGAATTTCCAGGTGGTGGATGGGATGCCAATGAAGCAGGGCTGCTTTTCCTTGGATGCTGTCGAGCTTCCCAAGTGGAGCTGCACCCATCCAGACAAGTGGGGAGTATTCCATCATACTTCCGACTTATGCCTTGTAGATGGTGGACAGGCTTTGGGGAGTCAGGAAGTGAGTTACTTACTGCAGGATTCCCAGCCTCTGACCTGCTCTTGTAGTTGACAGTGGGGGGGATTCAGTGATGGTAACCCCCAGGATGTTGATAGTGGGGGGGATTCAGTGATGGTAACCCCCAGGATGTTGATAGTGGGGGATTCAGTGATGGTAACCCCCAGGATGTTGATAGTGGGGGGGGGGATTCAGTGATGGTAACCCCCAGGATGATGACAGTGGGGGAGGGGATTCAGTGATGGTAACCCCCAGGATGTTGACAGTGGGGGGGATTCAGTGATGGTAACCCCCAGGATGTTGATAGTGGGGGGGATTCAGTGATGGTAACCCCCAGGATGTTGACAGTGGGGGATTCAGTGATGGTAACCCCCAGGATGTTGATAGTGGGGGGGATTCAGTGATGGTAACCCCCAGGATGTTGACAGTGGGGGGGATTCAGTGATGGTAACCCCCAGGATGTTGATAGTGGGGGGGATTCAGTGACGGTAACCCCCAGGATGTTGACAGTGGGGGATTCAGTGATGGTAACCCCCAGGATGTTGATAGTGGGGGGGGTTCAGTTGTGGTAACCCCCAGGATGTTGACAGTGGGGGGGATTCAGTGATGGTAACCCCCAGGATGTTGACAGTGGGGGGGGGGAGATTCAGTGATGGTAACCCCCAGGATGTTGACAGTGGGGGGGGGGGATTCAGTGATGGTAACCCCCAGGATGTTGACAGTGGGGGGGGGGGATTCAGTGATGGTAACCCCCAGAATGTTGATAGTGGGGGGGATTCAGTGATGGTAACCCCCAGAATGTTGATAGTGGGGGGGATTCAGTGATGGTAACCCCCAGGATGTTGACAGTGGGGGGGATTCAGTGATGGTAATGACATTGAATGTCAAGGGGCAATGGTTAGAGCCTCTCTTGTTGAGGGTGGTTATTGCCTGGCACTTGTGTGGCACTAATGTTGCTTGTCAGCCCAAGCCTGGATATTGTCACGGTCTTGCTGCGTTTGAACACGGACTGTTTCAGTATCTGAGGAGTTGTGAATGGTACTGAACATTGAGTAATCATCGGCGAACATCCCCACTTCTGACCTTATGATGGAGAGAAGGTCATTGATGAAGCAGCTGAAGATGGTTGATCCTGACGGACTCCTGCAGAGATGTCCTGAAGCTGAGAAACTGACCCTCCACAATCACAACCATCTTCCTATGTCCCAGGTCTGACTCCAACCAATGAAGTATTTTCCCTTAATTCTCATTGATTCCAGTTTTGCTTGAGCTCCTTGCTGAATGCGGCCTTGATGTCAAAAGCACAGACTCTCGCCCCACCTTTGGCATTCAGCTCTTTTGTCCAGAGAATCATAATAAGTTACAGAACAGGAGGCCATTCAGTCTGCCTTGTCCATGCTAGCTGAGCACACCCAGGTGCCCTTTCTAATCCCATCTTCTTGCACCCAGTCTATAGCCTTATTGCTTACAGTGCTTAAGATGCAGATCCATGTACTTTTTCAAAGAATTTAGGGTCTCTGCCTCCATCGCCAACATGGGCATGTTTGAACAAGGCTGTAATGAGGTCAGGAGCATGGCAGATTCCAAACTGGGCATCAGTGAGCAGGTTAACATAGAACACTACAGCACAAACAGGCCCTTCGGCCCACAAGTTCTTCGGAGCAGTGTACTTGGAGAGTGCTGGTGGCTGTGGTGAGTGGTTGATTTTCATTGCAACTTTGTCTCTGTATTTCCAGTTCGCAGGGTTTTTGATTGTTTTTTTCTTACCGTAGCAGAAGTTAGGCGTGGGGGTAGTTGGGAAGGGAGAGTGGGAGTATAAAAAGAAGACAATAGTAGACAGCGGGCAGCGTCTGGAGCAGGCAGCGGAGTCAGTTGGAAGCAGAGTGAGAGCTATAAGGGCTCTGGCTCACTGGGCTTAGGTGAGAGCAGGCTTAGGCAAGGTGAGTTACTGGTTCCATCTTTCCTGTTCTCCATTTCTGTGTTTTTAATTCCAAGGGTGGTCAGGTAAATGGCAGGGTCTATGGGGAGAAGCTTCAGCTGCATTAGGTGCCATATGTGGGAGTTCCTGGAGACAACACGTCTCCCGAAGGTCCACATCTGCATCAAGTGTTTAGAGCTGCAGAGTCTGAGGGCCCGGGTCAGGCAATTGGAGCTGAGTCTAGAGGATGTATTTCTGGTCAGGGAGAATGAGGCAATAATGGATATGAACCACAGTCAAGTGGAGATCCCAGAGCCTAGGCGGAGGGACGGGTGGGTTACCATTAGGAAGGGGAAAAAGAAGGGGAGTCCTGGTCCAAAGACTACCCCAGTGGTCCCCCAAAATATCAAGGGCAAGGCATCGACAGGGGTACAAAAGGTAAGACATGAGGACCAGAATGCCTCAGAGGGAGTGAAGGAAGGGGGCTGGCAATGAGATAGTGGCGGGGGATGGGAGGGTTAAAGGAATAGATAGGCAGTTCTGTGGACGAAAGCATGACTCCAGGATGGTAGTCTGCTTCCCTGGAGCAGGAGTACAGGACGTTTCAGAGTGGATAGAGGGAATTTTGAAGGGTCAAGGGACCCAGGCTGACGTAATTTTACATATAGGAGAGAAGGATGTAGGAAGGAACAGCAGGGGGAATATATGTAGGCAATTCAGGGAGTTGGGGGCCAGGCTGAAGAGCAGGGCCTCCAGGGTGGCATTCTCTAGGCTGCTGCCTAGTAACAGTGGGGCTAGGAATAATGAGATCCTACAGCTGAATGCGTGGCTGAACGATTGGTGCAAGGCAGAGGGCTTTACTTTTGTCAATCGTTGAGAAGTATTTGTGAGAGAAGGGCATCTGTACAGGAGGGATGGCAAACATTTAAATGGGAAGGGCACGAATATCCTAGCTGGGAGGTTAGCTGGAGTGTTTCGGCAGGGTTTAAACTAATATGGAGGTGGGGTGGGGATGAGACCGATAGCTCAGCAGGCACTGGGATTGGGAGCGAATTGGGTGACAGGGTAGGTTTGGTTGAGAGGAAAACCATCCAGGGGAAGGAGGATCCGAGAGGGCCTGGAGGTTTGGATTGTGTCTGTTTTAATGCAAGGAGTGTAACAGGTAAAACGGATGAACTTAAGGCCTTAATGTTTGTGGGGAATTTAGATGTGGTGGCAGTGACAGAGACGTGGTTAAAGGAAGGACAGCACTGGCAGCTAAATATTCCCGGGTATACGTGTTTTAGGCGTGACAGAGGAAGGTTGAAGAGAGGTGGTGGGGTGGCGTTGTTAGTTAAGGAGCACATCACAGCGGTGCAGAGGGAGGATAATATAGAGGAGTTAGGGATTGAGTCGCTGTGGGTGGAATTGAGGAATAGGAAGGGAGCGATTACTATGCTAGGGGTGTACTATAGGCCACCCAACAGCCTACGGGCAGTGGAAGAGGGTATATGTAAAGACATTTTGGATAGGTGCAGAAAGAATAGGGTTGTTGTAGTGGGAGATTTTAATCTTCCTGGGGTGGATTGGAAGGTGCCTAGAGCTGGGGGTTCGGATGGGGAGGAATTCCTTGGAGCAGTATGTAACTAGCTTGATTAGGGAGGGGGCGATACTGGATTTAGTTCTGGGTAATGAGCTGGGTCAGGTGGTTGAGGTTGCAGTCGGCGAACACTGGCTAACAGTGACCACAATTCTGTCTACTTTAGGATAATAATGGAAAAAGATGAGTGCTGTCTGAGGGGGAGAGTGCTAAACTGGGGGAAGGCAAGTTAGAGCTGGATTAGGCATGAGCTTATGGATGCTGATTGGGAGAGGTTGTTTGCGGGTAAGTCCACATTCAGCAAGTGGGAGGCTTTCAAGGGAAAACTGAAAAGGTTGCAGGAAAGACATATGCCGGTTAAGAGGAAGGATGGGAAAGGTAGGATTAGAGAGCCGTGGATTACTAGGGATATTGAGGACTTGGTCAGGAAGAAGAGAAAGGCATATGTTGGATCTAAGCAACTGGGAACGGAGAGAGCACTGGAGGAATATAGAGAGAGTAGGAGGGAGCTCAAAAGGGGAGTTAGAAGGGTGAAAAGGGGCATGAAATGGCTTTGGCAGATAGGATTAAGGAAAATCCAAAGACATTTTACTCCTATGTTAGGAACAAAAGGGTGGTTAGAGGGAAAATCGGTCCTGTTAGGGACGGAGGAGGGGAACTGTGCTTAGAGTCTGAGGGAATGGGGGAGATCCTAAATGAATACTTTGCGTCAGTATTCACGAAGGAGAGGGGCTTGGTGTCTTGTACTGTTTTGGAGGGAGCTGTAGACCAGTTGAAGGAAATATCCATTATGAGGGTTTTTAGGCAGCATAAAAACTGATAAATCTCCGGGGCCTGATGGCATTTATCCCAGGCTGCTTAGGGAGGTGAGAGATGAAATTGCTGGGCCTCTGACGCAAATCTTTGTCTCTTCTTTGGACATAGGTGAGATCCCAGAGAACTGAAGGATAGAGAATGTGGTACCGCTGTTTAAAAAGGGTAGTAGGGATAACCCGGGTAATTATAGACCAGTGAGTTTGACGTCAGTGGTAGGAAAGTTGTTGGAAAAAATTCTTAGGGCTAGGATGTATACGCATTTAGAGCGTTGTGATCTGATTAGGGATACGCAGCATGGCTTTGTTAAGGGGAGGTCTTGCCTTACAAATCTGGTAGAATTTTTTGAGGTGACAAAAAAGAGCCATTGATGTCGTCTATATGGATTTCAGTGAGGCGTTTGACAAGGTCCCTCATAGTAGGTTGGTTGAAAAGGTTAAGGCTCATGGGATACAGGGACAGGTATCTAGGTGGATTGAGAACTGGCTAGGTAACAGGAGACAGAGAGTAGTAGTGGAAGGGTCCTTTTCTAGCTGGAGGTCTGTCACTAGTGGTGTGCCGCAGGGCTCAGTGCTGGGACCTCTTCTCTTCGTAATATATATAAATGATTTGGAAGAGGGCGTACGTGGTGTGATCAGCAAGTTTGCAGATGACACAAAGATGGCAGGATTGGCGGACAGTGAGGAAGAGTGTCAGGCAACACAGCAGGATATAGATAGGCTGGTATATTGGGCAGATAAATGGCAGATGGAATTTAATCCTGATAAATGCGAGGTGATGCATTTTGGAAGGAATAATGTAGAGGGGAGTTGTATGATAAAGGGTAGACCAATTAAGAGTGTAGAAATGCAGAGAGACCTGGGAGTGCAAGTATACAAGTCTTTGAAGGTGGCAACACAGGTAGAGAAGGTTGCAAAGAAAGCTTATGGTGTGCTAGCCTTTATAGGAAGGGGTATGGAGTACAACAGCTGGCGTCTAATGCTGCAGTTGTATAGAACGTTGGTTAGACCGCATTTGGAGTGCTGCGTCCAGTTCTGGTCACCTTACTACCGGAAAGACGTGGAGACCCTGGAGAGAGTGCAGAGGAGGTTTACCAGGATGCTGCCTGGTATGGAAGGACTGGGTTATGAGGAAAGATTGGGTAAATTGGGGCTGTTTTCCTTAGAAAGACGGAGATTGAGGGGGGATCTAGTAGAGGTGTATAAGATAATGAAGGGTATAGATAAACAGTGGCAGGCTTTTTCCTAGATTGGAGACAAATATCATGAGGGGCCACAGGCTTAAGGTGAGGGGGGGAGAGGTATAATTTGGATGCTAGAGGGAGGTTTTTCACATGGAGGGTTGTGGGGATATGGAATGCACTGCCAAGTAAGGTGGTGGAGGCAGGCATGCTGGACTTGTTTAAGGTTTACTTAGATAGACACATGAGCGAAATAGGGATGGAGGGATATAGGAGACTGTTTTAAATAAGGATCAGAGCCTCAGGACGTTCCTGGAAATCAACTGTTACACGTGTTGATGTTTTTCTCTTTTACTCCACAGATGCATCGGTCCACCTTGTTGTCTAACGAGGGGCATACACGCAGTGGGTCGTGCGTGGGCTGCTCTTGGATGTTTCGAGAGTAGCCTCGTACTTTGCGTCGTTTGTGTACGCTTAAAACTGGACCAGCAGATGGGCACCACGACAGCTCAGTGACTATCACTGTTTGCTGTGCAGTTACATGGATTTGGGCCAGTGTCTGTGGGAGTTTGTGCATTCTCCCCATGGGTGCGTGGGTTTCCTCCGGGTGCTCCGGTTTCCTCCCACACCCCAAAGATGCGCCCTTAGGTTGATTGGTGTAACAAATTGTCCCTAAATTATTCTCCCCTCAATCTGGTTTCCAATGGGGGTACCATAAGCATAGACACGGGTCAAGGGTGGAAGAGGAAAAGCACATTGTTAAAACGACGGCGTGGGCTCGTTGGGGCAGAGGGCCTGTTTCCCGTGCTGTGTTGTTCTTTGTACAAGTTGCGCCGATCATATCCCTACCTACCAGGCCTATCTATAACCCCCAATCCCATTAAATCCCACGTACTCATCCAGAAGTCTCTTAAAAGACCCCAACGAGTTCGCCTCCACCACCACCTACAGCAGCCGATTCCACTCACTCACCACCCTCTGAGTGAAAAATGTACCCCTGACATGTCCTCTGTACCTGCTCCCCAGCACCTCTCGTAGTGATCATTTCAGCCCTGGGAAATAGCCTCTGAGAATCCACCCTATCTATACCTCTCAACATTTTATAAACCTCTATCAGGTCACCTCTTATCCTTCATCTCTCCAGAGAGAAAAGACCTAGCTCCCTCAACCAATCCTCATAAGGCATGCCACCCGATCCAGGCAACGTCCTTGTAAATCTCCTCTGCATCCTTTCAATAGCTTCCACATCCTTCCTGTAGTGAGGCGACCAGAACTGAGCACAGTACTCCAAGTGGGGTCTGACAAGGGTCTTATAAAGTTGCAGCATTATCTCCCAACTCCCAAACTCAATCCCTCGATTAATGAAGGCTAGTACACCATACGCCTTCTTGACCACATCCTCTACCTGCGAGGCCGATTTAAGAGTCCTATGGACCCGGACCCCAAGGTCCTTCTGATCCTCTATGCTGCTAAGAGTCCTACCCTTGATATTACACTCCTTCATCCCATTGGACCTGCCAAAATGGACCACTACACATTTATCCATGTTGAAGTCCATCTGCCACTTCTCCGCCTAGTCTTGCATCCTATGTCACGCTGCAACTTCTGACATCCCTTCAGACTATCCACAACACCACCAACCTTCGTGTCGTCAGCAAACTTACCAACTCATCCCTAACCCACAGGTTAGTGCTAAGTAAGTGCCACTTGATTGTATTGTTGATAATCCCTTCCATCACCTTACTGATTATTGAGCGTAGGCTCTGGGATAGTAATTGGCTAGGTTGGATTTGTTCTGTTCCTTGTGTACAGGGCAATTTTCCTCATTGTTGGGTAGATGCCAGTGTTGTCACTGTACTGGAAGAGCTTGGCTAGGAGAGTGGCAAGTTCTGGAGCACAAGTCTTGAGTTCTATTGCTGGATTGTTATCAGGGCCCACTGCCTTTGCAGCATCCGGTGTCCTCGACCATTCTTTGACATCATGGGGAGTGAATTGAATTGGCTGGAGACTGACATCTGTGATGCAGGAGACCACTGGAGGAGGTCGAGATGGATCATCAGCACTTCTGGCTGAAGATTGTTGTGAATACTTCAGCCTTTTTCACGAACATGCTGGCCTCCTCCATCATTGAGAATGGGCATATTTGTGGAGCCTCTTCCTCCAGTGAGTTGTTTAACTGTCCAGCACTATTCTCGACTGGATCCGGCAGGACTACATAGCTTAGATCTGATCTAATAGCATGGAATTGCTTAGGTCTGTCTATCACTTCTGCTTACGTTGCTTGGCATTCATGCAGCCCTGTTTGGTAGCTTCACCAGGGATTTTTATGTATGTCTGGTGCTTGATGGCCAATGCAGACATGATGGGTCGAAAAGTCTCATTTTGTTCTGTAAAACTCTGTGACTATCCCTTCCTGCTTTCTTCATTGAACCAGGGCTTGGTGGTTTTGGCAGAGTGGGGGATATGCTGGGCCATGAGGTTACAGATTGTGGTCGAGTATAATCCTGCTGCTGCTGATGGTCCACAGCACCCCATGGATGCCCAGTATTGAGTGGCTAGGTCTGTTTGAAATCTATTTCATTTAGCATTATGATAGTGTTACACAACATAATCCTCAATGTGAGTTAGTGTGCATCTTTCATAGGCATTTTACCTTAGCGAGTACAGATTTTAACATTAAACTATATTAATGGAATGTGCTTTGGTTTGTTGCTGAAAGAATTGTAGAATTTGCACAGTACTTACTCAATCCAACATTCAAAAATACCAAGACACAGGTAAATTGATCAATAGCTGTTGTACATTGTGTGTAAAAGTTTTTTGATGATGGTTAATTCTGAATGGCATCCCTGTGACTCTGAAAGGGATTGTTTCAGATGCACAGGTCACCTCATTGCTTCTATCTGAAACCATGTTGGGTTCATAACTACAATTCAACACACTGCTGCTTTGGTCATGTCATATGTTTGCAAAATGTTTTAGGAAGATGGACAGTCAGAAATTATTCATAATACCAGTGTTAATGATTGATTAAATAATTATGTGGACAATAGAAACTCTGACATCATAGTCACATGACAAAAACACTTCCCAATAAGAAACACTCAAAAACCGGATGTTATGTGGGAAAGAGGAACACATACACACGCAAAGACACACACACAATACACGTACGCTGCACACACACACCCACACACTCATACTCACACACACCCACACACACAGGCACCACACACACAGTCACACACACAGGCACCACACACACAGTCACACACACAGGCACGCACACACATAACACACAGATGCACACACAAACACACACACACATACACACATGTAGATGTACACACAGACATGCAAACACATATACACATACTCACATACACAGATACATACAGACACACAAGTTCTCTCTCTCTCTCCATGCTCTCTCTCCTCTCTCTCTTTCTCTCTCTCTCTCTCTTTCACACACACACATACACTCAATACACAGGCAGAAATGGACACACACACATATACTCTCTCACACTGATAGTCACAAATATATACAGACACATACTCACATACAGATACAACCTCCAACTCCCTCACACACATACGCAGGGCCACTTGCACTTATTGTCTCACATACACATATTCTAATGTGCACATACACACACACATTTGCACACTCACACACTCGTACACAGATGCATACTAATGTATGTTCAGCACACATACCACACATCTTACACACACCAGCACACATACACACATAAACACAGAAAGATACATATTCTCATTCTCTCTCACTCACATAAACACATATGCACCAACATACATTCACACACATATACTCACATAGACACAAGCACACATGGACATATTCTCTCACACACACACACACACACACACACACACACACACACACACACACACACACACACACACACACACACACACACACATTCCTTCGACTCCCAGCACTACCCTGACACCTGGCATTCTATTCAAAGTCGTACTTCAGTAACTGAGAAAAAATCTTTCAGGCCTGCAACCTTTAAACTGCCCAGTTGAAGTCAGAATAGAAGGGACATTTTTGACCCCTATGCCCCTTCTGTGAATGAGGAGTCATAAAGTCCTAGAGTTCTACAGCACAGAAAGAGGTCCTTACGCCCAGTGTTGCACTGGCCATCAAGCACCTATCCCAATCCATTTTCCAGCACTTGGTCCATAGCCTTGTATGCTTCAACGCTCATCTAAATGCTCCTTTATTGTTGTGAGGGTTCCTGCCTCTCCCCCACTTTCAAGGAGTGGGTTCCAGATTCTCACCACCCTCTAGGTGAAAAGATTTCTTCTCAAATCATCTCAAAACCTCCTGACCCTGACCTTAAATCTCTGCCCCCTGCTTACTAAGCTTCTGCTGAGGGGGAATGCTTGTTCCTACTTACCCTATCTGTACATATGACATGTGTTTATATTCTAACTACTGTGATAAATAAATAGTCAGAGAGTTTTAAAGCATGGAGATAGGCCCTTTGGCCCAACTTGTCCATACCACCCTTTTTTATTAAACCCCTAAGCTAATCCTAATTGCCCGTGTTTGGCCCATATCCCTCTATACCCATCTTACCCATGTAACTGTCTAAATGCTTTTTAAAGATTAAATTGTTTTTTCTTTCTCTTGATTTAAATTTTCAAGGAAACTTGGTTTTGTGTCTTTTTAAATCACACTTCCTCTCAAAGATTTGCTGCATTCAGTAGATAGATGATAAATATATATAATTGTTTCTATATATCTTTACCAAGTTCGTACCGTAGGGTACTTTATAATAATATACAAATATTAGTTGGTGCTTTTAACAGTCAACAGCAAACTGGCTCTGTGAAAGTGTTTAATATCTAGCTAGCTGAGGCATGCCTGTGAAGACCCAGCTTCTGAATTCTCCTTAATTTGAAAACGTAGCAGAAATAAAACTCTGGAGACGGCCAGAACTAAGTTTTGGACAAAAACTCAGAATAAAGTGCAGCCTGATGTCCCACTGTTCAAGCTCAGAATTCATTCTGTATTGTCAGTGTTGTCTCTTTCTCCATGGATTTGACCAGAACTGAACACACTCTCAGTGTTTTCTGTTTTTATTTCCAGGATCTGCCGCATTTTGCTTTTGATCCACTCAATATTTCTTTGCTCATGAGATGGTCGGATAGTCAGAGTCCATCCAGCATCTAATTGCAGGATCTTCTAACCCATCCCAGAGGAAAACCTCATTGAAAACCTGATGATAGATGATTGTTGTTTGGGAAAGAGTTCCACCTGCAGTTGAGATAAGGTATAACGCATTGTGAAGAACTGATGCAAGGCCTGTGTCACAGCTTTGATGTGGAGATGGCGGCGTTGGACAGGGGTAAACACAGTAAGAAGTCTCACAACACCAGGTTAAAGTCCAACAGGTTTATTTAGTAGCAAATGCCACTAGCTTTCGGAGCGCTGCCCTTCATCGGGTGAATGGGGAGTTCTGATCACAAACAGGGTATATAAAGACACACACTCAGTTTACAGAATACTGATTAGAAAGTGAGTATTTACAGCGAA
Organism: Carcharhinus amblyrhynchos; assembly: GCF_965287045.1. Classification (NCBI taxonomy): domain Eukaryota; kingdom Metazoa; phylum Chordata; class Chondrichthyes; order Carcharhiniformes; family Carcharhinidae; genus Carcharhinus; species Carcharhinus amblyrhynchos. The sequence continues at coordinate 136,902 of NW_027650069.1, read as the reverse complement.
TCAAGTCTTAAAGGTGCAGACAGTGTGAGTGAAGATAGCATTAAGCACAGGTTACAGAGATGTGTATCGTCTCCAGACAGGACAGTAAGTGAGGTTTTGCAAACCCAGGCAAGTCACGGGGGTTACAGACAGTGCGACATGAACCCAAGATCCTGGGTGAGACCATCCTCATGTGTGTGGAACTTGGCTATCAGTCTCTGCTCAGCGACTCTGCGCTGTCGTGTGTCGTGAAGGCCGCCTTGGAGAATGCTTACCCGACGGTCAGAGGCTGAATGCCCGTGACCGCTGAAGTGTTCGCCAACAGGAAGGGAACAGTCTTGCCTGGTGATTGTCGAGTGGCGTTCACGCATCTGTTGTCGTAGCATCTGCATGGTCTCCCCAATGTACCATGCTTCGGGACATCCTTTCCTGCAGCGTATCAGGTAGACAACGTTAGCCGAGTCTCAAGAGTATGTGCTGTGTACCTGGATGGTATTCTCACATGAGATAATGTCATCCGTGTCAATGATCCGGCATGTCTTGCAGAGGTTGCTGTGGCAGGGTTGTGCGGTGTTGTGGTCACTGTTCTCCTGAAGGCTGGGTAGTTTGCTGCGGACAATAGTCAGTTTGAGGTTGTGCAGTTGTTTGAAGGCAAGAAATAGGGGTGTGGGGATAGCCCTGGCAAGATGTTTGTCTTCATTAATGACATGTTGAAGACTCCAGAGAAGATGTCATAGCTTTTCTGCTCTGGGGAAGTACTGGACGACGAAGGGTACTCTGTCCGCTGTGTCCCATGTTTGTCTTCTGAGGAGGTCAGTGCAGTTTTTCGCTGTGGGGCGTTGGAATTGTCGATCGATGAGTCGAGCGCCATATCTGTTCTTCTGAGGGCATCTTTCAGTGTCTGGAGGTGTCTGTTGCGATCCTCCTCATCTGAGCAGATCCTGTGTGTACGGAGGGCTTGTCCGTAGGGGATGGCTTCTTTAGTGTGTTTAGAGTGAAGCTGGAGAAGTGGAGCATAGTGAGGTTATCTGTGGGCTTGCGATACAGTGAGGTGCTGAGGTGACTGTCCTTGATGGAGATGTGTGTGTCCAAGAATGCAACCGATTCTGGAGAGTAGTCTATGGTGAGTCTGACGGTGGGATGGAACTTGTTGATGTCATCATATAGTTGTTTCAGTGACTGTTCACCATGAGTCCAAAGAAAGAAAATGTCATCGATGTATCTAGTGTATAGCATCGGTTGAAGGTCCTGTGTGGTGGAGAGGTCTTGTTCGAGCCTGTGCATGAAGATGTTGGCATATTGAGATGCGAATTTGGTCCCCATCGTTGTTCCATGTGTCTGGATGATGAACTGGTTGTTGAAGGTGAAGACATTGTGGTCCAGGATGAAGCGGATGAGTTGTAAAATCGCATCTGGAAATTGGCAGTTGTCGGCGTTGAGTACTGAGGCAGTTGCAGCAATGCCATCGTCGTGGGGATGCTGGTATAGAGTGCCGAGATATCCATTGTGACGCGGAGTGCTCCTGGTTCAACTGCTGAGTTTCCATAGGAAGTCCGAAGTGTCACAACAAAAGCTGGGGGTTCTTTATACAATGGGTTTCAGGATGCCCTCGACGTAGCTGGATAGGTTCTCGCACAGGGTCCCATTGCCCGATACGATGGGATGGCCGGGTGTATTTGCTTTGTGTATCCTTGGGAGGCAGTAGCGATCTCCAGCGCGGGGAGTACGTGGAATGGGAGCACGGAGGGTGCTCTGAAGGTCCGATCAAAGGTCTTGATCAGAGTGTTGAGTTGACTTGTGTGTTCTTTGGTTGGATCTGTGCATAACTGTCTGTAGTGTTCCTCGTTGTTCAGTTGTCGGTACACTTTTTTGCAGTAATCTGTTCTGTTCAGTACAACGATGGCCCCTCCTTTGTCTGCTGGTTTGATGACAATGTTGAGGTTGGTCTTGAGAGCCTGGATGGCGTTGCGTTGTGCTTGGGTGATGTTCAGGGCTGTCTTGTGAGAACTCCCCACTGACCTGACAAAGGGGCAGACTCCCGAAAGCTAGTGGCGTTTGCTACCAAATAAACCTGTTGGACTTTAACCTGATGTTGTGAGACTTCTTACTGTGTTTACCCCAGTCCAACACCAGCATTTCCACATGATCGCAGCTTTGAACCCATAAATCTTTTCACACATTAGGTTTATAACTGAAATGCTGGATAGCATCTTGCCGATAGATTATTTCACTGGACTGTTTTAAATATTACATCCCAATTCAAAAAGAAGTATTGAGCAATTAAACCTTTGATCAGAGTGCCTAATAAAAGGGTGCAAAACCCTTTTTAAACTATATCTTCACACTCATACTTTTCCCTTTCAGAAGTAGTGGAAAGATTCCCAAGTTGATTCTCAGTTGTTGAAATGTGTTACGAATTCCTTCCATGGCCAAGAAGTTAGACTCGAGCCCAAAGCTTCTGGGTCAGGGGTACAGCCACCAGCACAGTGCCACAACACCTGTTTTGGGGAAAACCTTTAGAAGTAACAGAGACATTTAGAAAAATATATAGGCTAGTTAATGAAATTATGATGGTTAATTAAATTATGGGCCAGATAATTCATCATCACTGAGGAAAACTAATGAATGAGTTCACAGAATACTTCAGTGCAGGAGAGGCCCTTTGGCCCATTGAGTCTCCAGCGATGCATCAATGCCCTGACCTGCCCACCTAACCCCACTTGCCAGCACTTGGCCCATAACCCTGAATGTTATGATTTGCCAAGTGCTCATCAGATACTTTCTGAAGGATGTGAGGCATCCTGCCTCCATCACCCTCCCAGGCAGTGCATTCCAGACCCTCACCACCCTCTGGGGAAAAATGTGTCTCCTCAAATCCCCCTAAACTCTCCACTCCTCACTTTTAACTTGTGTCCCTTCGTAACCTTTCATCTAAGGGGAACAGTTGCTTTGTATCCACCTTGTCCATGCCCCTCAATCTTAAAACACCTCAGTCAAGTTGCCCCTCAGTCTTCTCTGCTCCAACGAATACAACCCAAGCCTATCCAACCTCTCTTCATAACTTCAATGTTCCATCCCAGACAGCATCCGGGTGAATCTCCTCTGCACCCCCTCCAGTGCGTTCCTTCCTTTAATGTGGGGTTAACAAAAGAGTCAACATGTTTTTAAGACAAATGATATTGAAGGTATGATGTGGAGATGCCGGCGTTGGATTGGATAGGCACAGTAAGAAGTCTCACAACACTAGGTTACAGTCCCAATAGGAATCTCGAGCTTTCACAGCAAAGCTCCTTCATTAGGTGAGTCTGATATTTAAGGTAATTGGAAAAGGACCAACAGCCAGAAAAGCTATTTTTAATGCAGTGAGTGTTAGGACCTGGAAGACGCTGTCTAACGGTGTGGGAGAAGTTCTGGGTTTTTAAAAGCAAATTGGATAATTATCTGAAAAGAAGTTGCAGAGCTTTAGAGAACTCCTGCAGAGTGCAGACATGGACTCAATGGGCTGAATGACCTCCTTCAGTGGTCTTGTGCAACACTAATTAATGGAGAGGGTGGATGCGAGCTGTTTTCTTGCTCTGGAGTTCGGTTGCTGTTTCAGGTTCAGAAGTCTATATTTCCTGGTCATTCTCTTGGTGTTTCCTGTTTGAGTGACCATGCATCTCTTTGCGGATTATGGAGGCCTCTAGGGCAGACAAAGTGCTGTGAACACTCTGCATGTCTGAGTCACTGGGAATTGTCAGGTTCAGTCAGAAGTCTCACAACACCAGGTTAAAGTCCAACAGGTTTATTTGGTAGCACGAGCTTTCGGAACACTGCTCCTTCATCAGGTGAGTGCAGAGTTTGGTTCATAAACAGGGCATATCTAGACATGATCAATTACAAGATAATGGTTGGAATGCAAGTCTTTACAGGTAATCAAGTCTTTATAGATGCAAACAATGTGAGTGGAGAGAGGGCCAAGCACAGGTAAAGAGATGTGAATTGTCCCCAGCTAGGACAGTTAGTGAGATTTTGCAACCCCAGGTGGGGGTTACAGATACTGTGACATGAACCCAAGATTCTGGTTGAGGCCGTCCTCATGTGTGCGGAACTTGGCTATCTGTCTCTGCTCGTGTGTCGTGAAGGCCGCCTAGGAGAACGCTTACCCGAAGATCAGAGGCTGAATGCCCATGATTGCTGAAGTGTTCCCCAACAGGAATGGAACAGTCCTGCCTGGTGATTGTCGAGTGGTGTCCATCCATTTATTGTCATAGCATCCAATATACCATGCCTTGGGACATCCTTTCCTGTAGCGTATCAGATAGACAACATTGGCCGAATCATAAGAGTACGTACCGTGTACCTGGTGGATGGTGTTCTCACGTGAGATGATGGTGTCCGTGTCGATGATCCGGCATGTCTTGCATAAGTACATAAGAAATAGGAGCAGGAGTAGGCCATCTAGCCCTTTGAGCCTGCCCTGCCATTCAATAAGATCATGGCTGATCTGAAGTGGCTCAGTTCCACTTTCCCGCCCTCTCCCCATAACCCTTAATTCCCTTGTCTATCAGAAACCTATCTACCCGTGACTTAAATATATTTAGCGAGGCAGCCTCCACAGTGGAGGTGATACAGTGGGTTAGCGCTGCTGCCTCACAGCACCAGGGACCCGGGTTCAATCCCAGCGGCACGGTGACACAGTGGGTTAGCGCTGCTGTCTCACAGCGCCAGGGACCCGGGTTCAATCCCAGCGGCACGGTGACACAGTGGGTTAGCGCTGCTGCCTCACAGGGACCCGGGTTCAATCCCAGCGGCACGGTGACACAGTGGGTTAGCGCTGCTGTCTCACAGGGACCCGGGTTCAATCCCAGCGGCACGGTGACACAGTGGGTTAGCGCTGCTGTCTCACAGCGCCAGGGACCCAGGTTCAATCCCAGCGGCACGGTGACACAGTGGGTTAGCGCTGCTGCCTCACAGCGCCAGGGACCCGGGTTCAATCCCAGCGGCACGGTGACACAGTGGGTTAGCGCTGCTGCCTCACAGGGACCCGGGTTCAATCCCAGCGGCACGGTGACACAGTGGGTTAGCGCTGCTGTCTCACAGGGACCCGGGTTCAATCCCAGCGGCACGGTGACACAGTGGGTTAGCGCTGCTGTCTCACAGGGACCCGGGTTCAATCCCAGCGGCACGGTGACACAGTGGGTTAGCGCTGCTGTCTCACAGCGCCAGGGACCCAGGTTCAATCCCAGCGGCACGGTGACACAGTGGGTTAGCGCTGCTGCCTCACAGCGCCAGGGACCCGGGTTCAATCCCAGCGGCACGGTGACACAGTGGGTTAGCGCTGCTGTCTCACAGCGCCAGGGACCCGGGTTCAATCCCAGCGGCACGGTGACACAGTGGGTTAGCGCTGCTGTCTCACAGGGACCCGGGTTCAATCCCAGCGGCACGGTGACACAGTGGGTTAGCGCTGCTGCCTCACAGGGACCCGGGTTCAATCCCAGCGGCACGGTGACACAGTGGGTTAGCGCTGCTGTCTCACAGGGACCCGGGTTCAATCCCAGCGGCACGGTGACACAGTGGGTTAGCGCTGCTGTCTCACAGCGCCAGGGACCCAGGTTCAATCCCAGCGGCACGGTGACACAGTGGGTTAGCGCTGCTGCCTCACAGCGCCAGGGACCCGGGTTCAATCCCAGCGGCACGGTGACACAGTGGGTTAGCGCTGCTGCCTCACAGGGACCCGGGTTCAATCCCAGCGGCACGGTGACACAGTGGGTTAGCGCTGCTGTCTCACAGGGACCCGGGTTCAATCCCAGCGGCACGGTGACACAGTGGGTTAGCGCTGCTGTCTCACAGCGCCAGGGACCCAGGTTCAATCCCAGCGGCACGGTGACACAGTGGGTTAGCGCTGCTGCCTCACAGCGCCAGGGACCCGGGTTCAATCCCAGCGGCACGGTGACACAGTGGGTTAGCGCTGCTGTCTCACAGCGCCAGGGACCCGGGTTCAATCCCAGCGGCACGGTGACACAGTGGGTTAGCGCTGCTGTCTCACAGGGACCCGGGTTCAATCCCAGCGGCACGGTGACACAGTGGGTTAGCGCTGCTGCCTCACAGGGACCCGGGTTCAATCCCAGCGGCACGGTGACACAGTGGGTTAGCGCTGCTGTCTCACAGGGACCCGGGTTCAATCCCAGCGGCACGGTGACACAGTGGGTTAGCGCTGCTGCCTCACAGGGACCCGGGTTCAATCCCAGCGGCACGGTGACACAGTGGGTTAGCGCTGCTGCCTCACAGGGACCCGGGTTCAATCCCAGTGGCACGGTGACACAGTGGGTTAGCGCTGCTGTCTCACAGCGCCAGGGACCCGGGTTCAATTCCGTCCTTATCCTGCCCACTGGTCACACCTAGGATGGCAATTTCAGTGTCGAAATGCTGGGCTCTGAGCAGCAATAATATTTTCCAGACTGTTGCTGTCAGAGTTCTCCACCAGGGTCCAATTCCCCAACTTCATTTTAAGGGGTGAATGATTCCTGTAAATGTGTTTCTTTAACACGGGCCAGAATTCTCCGGCTGTTTGTACCCCACCAAGCAAGGACGCAGAAATTGTCACTCAGCCATATCTTGGTTCACTGCAGCGGGTTTGGAGAATCCCATTGTCTTGAATAGCTGGAGAATTTGGCCATTGCACACCACCTACCTCACAGGTTTGACAGAACAAGACCATGGTCCAGTGTCAAGTGGTTCAGGAGAACTGGAGACCAGGCTCTGCTGTACGGGCTGAGGGGATATCAGCACACATCGTCCTACTGTCGGACTTTCTCCTGGCCACAGGATCTCTCACCCTGGGCTCCATAAAGAGCAGTGGCAGCCTCATGGCACTATCCTCACAACATGATTGGCCACATTGCTCCTCTCCCACTGTGATTGGCCACATTGCTCCTCTCCCACTGTGATTGGCCACATTGCTCCTCTCCCACTGTGATTGGCCACATTGCTCCTCTCCCACTGTGATTGGCCACATTGCTCCTCTCCCACTGTGATTGGCCACATTGCTCCTCTCCCACTGTGATTGGCCACATTGCTCCTCTCCCACTGTGATTGGCCACGTTGTTCCTCTCTCGCTATGATTGGCCACATAGCTCCTCTCTCACTGTGATTGGCCACGTTGTTCCTCTCTCGCTATGATTGGCCACATTGCTCCTCTCTCACTGTGATTGGCCACATTGCTCCTCTCTTGCTGTGATTGGCCCCATTGTTCCTCTCTTGCTGTGATTGGTCAGTTTGCTCCTCCCTTTCTGTGATTGGCTACATTGCTCCTCTCCCACTGTGATTGGCCATGTTGCTCCTCTCTCACTGTGATTGGCCACATTGTTCCTCTCTCACTGTGATTGGCCACATTGCTGCTCTCTCTCACTGTGATTGGCCACATTGCTCCTCTCTCACTGTGATTGGCCACCTTGTTGCTCTCTCACTGTGATTGGCCACCTTGCTGCTCTCTTGCTGTGATTGGCCACATTGCTCCACTCTCACTGTGATTGGCCACATTGCTCCGCTCTCACTGTGATTGGCCACATTGCTCCACTCTCACTGTGATTGGCCACATTGCTTCACTCTCACTGTGATTGGCCACATTGCTCCACTCTCACTGTGATTGGCCACATTGCTCCACTCTCACTGTGATTGGCCACATTGCTCCACTCTCACTGTGATTGGCCACATTGCTCCACTCTCACTGTGATTGGCCACATTGCTCCACTCTCACTGTGATTGGCCACATTGCTCCACTCTCACTGTGATTGGCCACATTGCTCCACTCTCACCGTGATTGGCCACATTGCTCCACTCTCACCGTGATTGGCCACATTGCTCCACTCTCACCGTGATTGGCCACATTGCTCCACTCTCACTGTGATTGGCCACATTGCTCCTGACTCCTCTGGGTCCCCTTTTCACCAGGGATGTGGTGGCCAAGGGAAGTACTTAATGCTACCACCCCAGATAATTAAAATTCTGATAATCATGAAACTCTTCTTTATAGCTTTTTGGATGACGTTGCCTGGTATTGTTCTCTTAGGGAAGTAGACTAAGGCTGTAGAGATCATTGAACTAGGCAGGAAAGATACTTGCTGAGCCAGGGCAGCACAGTGACACAGTGGTTAGTGCTGCTGCCTCGCAATGCCAGGGACCCGGATTCGATTCCTGACTCGGGTCACTTTCTGTGTGGAGTTTGCACGTTCTCCTTGTGTCTGCGTGGGTTTCCTCCGGGTGCTCTGGTTTCCTCTCACACTCCAAAGATGTGCAGGTTAGGTGGATTGGCCATGCTAAATTCTCCCTGAGTGTACCCAATGTAAATTGAGAGAGGTGGATACTCATTGAATCTTGGTGTCCTTGTGCATCAGTTGCTGAAAGTAAACGAGCAGGTAAGCAGCCATTAAAGAAGGCAAATGGTATTCTTGATTCATAACAGGATCAGGGATTATGGGGAAAAGGCAGGAGAATGGAATGAGAGAAATATCAGCCTTGATTGAATGGGGGGGCAGACTCGATGGGCTGAGTGGCCTCATTCTGCTCCTATGTCTTATGGTCTTATGGTATGTTGGCCCCATCTGTGAGTGGAGCCAGAGGACATTGATAGAGAGCTGAATGAATACTTCACATTGTTCTTTACTCAAGAGAATGAGGATGATGGTATGGAATTCATGGAGAGAGACTGTGAGGTTGTTGAACAAATTGAGAGAAGGACAAGGCATTGGAGGCGTTGACAGCCTTAAAAGTGGATAAATCTCCAGGTCCAGATGAATTGTGCCCCAGGCTGCTGTGGGAGGCAAGGGAGGAGATTGCAGAGGCTCTGACCCAAATTTTCAAGTCCTCTCTGGCTACAGGGGAAGTGCTGGACGACTGGAGAACAGCTAATGTGATTCCACTATTTAAGAAGGGTTGTGGAAATAAACTAGGGAACTACAGACCAGTAAGTCTCACATCAGTGGTAGGGAAACTATTAGAGAAACTTCTGAAAGAGAGCATCTATCTGCACTTGGAGAGGCAAAGCTTGATCAGGGATAGTAGTATGGCTTTGTCAGAAGGAGGTCATGCCTAACAAATTTGATTGAATTATTTGAGGAAATGACCAAAGATGTAGATGAGGGTAGTGCAGTCAATGTAGTGTGCATGGATTTCAGCAAAGCCTTTGACAAGTCCCACATGGGAGACTTATTAAGAAGGCAAATGCACAGAGGATACAGGGTGATCTGACAAGGTAGATTCATAATTGGTTTAGCGGTGGGAGACACAGGGTGATGACAGATGGTTGCTTTAGTGACTGGAAGCCAATGACCAGTGGCCGTACCACAGGGATCCATGCTGGGCCTCCTATTGTTCGTCATTTATATAAATGACTACCTGGGGGGTAGGATTAGTAAGTTTGTGGATGACACAAAGAATGGCCGGGTAGTTAACAGTGAGGCGGAATGTCTTCACAGGAAGATATATACGGAATGGTCAAATGGGCAGTTAAGTGGCTGATGGAATTTAACCCTAAAAAATGTGAGATGTTGCACTTTGGAAGGAGTAATTTGACAAGGAAGTACTCAGTGAATGGCAGGACACTAGGAAATTCTATGGAACAAAGGGACCTTGGCGTGTTTGTCCACCGATGACTGAAGGCAGAAGGGCAGGTTAATAAGGTGGTGAAAAAGGCATATGGGACACTTGCCTGTCTCAATCGAGGCATAGATTATAAAAGCAGGGAAGTTGTGTTGGAGTTGCATTGATGAGGAGAGCAAGGAAGACTAAGGGGGCGACCTGATTGAGGTGTACAAGATTATTAGGGGCACAGACAGCGTAACTAAGGAGAAGCTATTCCCCTTAGTTTAAGGGGACATAGGTTCAAGGTGAGGGGCAGGAGGTTTAGGGAGGATGTGAGAAAAACCTTTTCACCCAGAGGGTGGTGAGGGTCTAGAATGCACTGCTTGGGAGGGTGATAGAGGCGGGTTGCCTCGCACCCTTTAAAAAGAACCTGGATGAGCACTTGGCATATCATAACATTCAGGACTGTGGGCCAAGCGCTGGCAGATGGGATTAGGTGGGAGTTCAGATGTTTCTCGCTTATCGGGGCAGACTTGCTGGGCTGCACTCTGTGACTCTATGATTATTACTGGTTTGCTCAGGGAAAAAGCTACAATCCCTAAGATGCAGAACAAATCAGTTTCTGAACTCCTCTGTACTCTTTTTGATAAGAGCTTTTGACAGGAGTTTGGTGTATGGACTCAGGGTGGGACTGAATGTATGCAGATAGTTTTGTAAATATACATGATTAAAGTTAGATCTCTGTAATGGAGTAAAGTTCTTGCTTATAGTACTACTTATTTAGATAAATATTTGAAATGAGCAGGTGGGGCAATGCTACCTGGATAATAAGTTCAGTCCAGAGAACGATGAAGAAATCACAATGAATTACCAGTCCTTGGCCAGCAGTGAGCTTCTCAGTATTTACACTGTTGAACATTTTGCTGTTGATGTTATTCATGGAGGCCCCACCTTCTCAGCCCAACCCCTTGCCTGAGGTGTGATGACCCTCAGGTCAGATCACCATCAGTCACCACCGCTCCCCCTTCCCCCCCCCACAAAGGGGACAGCAGCCGCTGGTTATCTGGAACAAAAACAACTTTACTGATATTCTAATAGTCCCAATTTCTGTAGCCTGGCCTCATTATGAATACGTCCCAACCTCAGCCATCTTTTAGCAGCTTGGAAAGATATGGGTTTGGAACAGAGTGTGGAGACATGTCACCCACTGGACCCCACTCTGTGTAAGACATTGCCCTTTTAAATGCTGCTTCAACAGATGCCATTGAGTTCCCACAGACCTGAGCAGCCAATTAAAGATCTTGTGATTTCTCCCTGCCAAGAAAGTCCAGTTTGTGTTGCTATGGTTTCGACCCCGTTTCACGGTATAGATCTGGTGTTAATTATTGACAAGAGTTGCAACAGGTACCCCCAAGACAGAAGCCCAAATCGACAGGAAATCTGCCTTCGCTTCTTTTAATGGTGAGGACTAACTTTTAATGGTGAGGATATTGTCCTTTTTGCTATTGCTTGGCTGCGGGTAGGTTGTGGCACAGACTTACTGACACAGGTAAGGCTAGCCAAACATCGACAGGTGCCTCACTTCCAGTCACTGTCCCACTTGTCTCTCTTTAACCCTAAACTATCTTCATTAACCTCCCCATTCCCAGGTTCTTGTTCTGGTTCTTTCAGCCTTAACTATTTACTTGAGTTAAAATAAACTTCTAATGTTAAAAACCATGGATATTTTCTGTATCTCTATTCAGTTTAAATCTGGCCTCACCCTCATCGCTGTCAGCAAGTGACGAAGCTAGAATGAACCTGGTGAAAGGAAGCAGGAGAGAAGGGAACGAGGGAGCGGGGTTAGGGTAGGAGAGAGAGGGCAGGCGAAGGGAGGAGGGGAGAAGGTGGCAGGGGGAGGGAATGGAAGGAGGGGGAGAAGAATGGAGGGAGCGGGAGAAGGGGATGGGGTAATGAGGGGAGGGAAGGGGAAGGGAGGTGGATGGGGAGGGGGGAGATGGAGGAATGACGTGGGGGAGAGGTTGGGAATTGGATGGGGCAAGATAAGGAGGGAGATGGTGGAGGAAAATGGGGGCAGGAGAAGGAAGAAGGGGGCAGAAGGAGTAGAGGAGGGGGAGAGGGTGGGAGGTGAAGTGGAAGCTGGTGACTGATCATTAAGCAAGAAACAGTATTTGGCAAATCCCATATTGAGATTTCTAAAGTTCTTTGTGAAAGGGGAGCTGGTGTATTTTGTATCGGAGAGTTTTGGGAAGCAGGAGGCAAAGAACTGACCTTTCAGAAGGAAGGGGAGTGTGTAGATTGAACAAACGGTGAAGACGAAGTGGAGTGTTTAAACGTCAATAGAACAGAATGACATAAAGCTTGTTTCCAATGGAGCAACGTACTCCTTCACCTGCTCCAATCGGGGGACCCAGATACAAAATGTTTCCATGGGGAGTAACTGTGGGCTGTTTGTTTAAAACGACCAGAAGACGCCAGCAGATTACTGAATCTTTGATATTCAGTGATGCCCCTCACCCCAATACTCATTCGATTATACAGCATTATCCCTTGAACTGAGTGGCTGGCTTGGCCATTTCAGAGTCAACCACATTACTGTGAGTCTGGAGTCACAGCCAGGTCCAATCAAGGACATTAATAATCCAGATAGGTTTTTTCAGCAATCCACAATATTTCAAAGACTTTTAATTCCAGATTTTTAAATTCAATCCATCTGCCATGGTGGGAATTGAACCTAGGTTTTCAATCCAGTGACAATACCACTCCCTCCCACCTTCCTCTTTTTGCTATCAATTGGGATATGTGATCATCGATTGCAATCCAAATGATGATAAAACCAGTAATTTATCAAATTCTATTTGTTCCAGTTTGCATTCAGCACTGCAGCCCCCTGGATCTGAGCAATTGTAGAAAGTCTCAGAACAGCACCAGGTGCTCCTTCCTCTCAGGGGCATGGGCTTTTCATCTAAGGCACAGTTACAAGTCCTGATGCAACTTTGAAAATTCTGTAATAAAACACAAGCCTGGCAGTATCTGTGCAGAGTGAAACTGTGTTAATGTTTTGAGTCCAATATAACTTATTCAAGACAGGAGATTCATCAGGATGAACCTGGGCTGGAGCATTTTAAGTTCAAGTTTATTTATTAGTCACAAGTGGGCTTACATTCACACTGCATTCACACTGTGAAAATCCCCTACTCGCCCAGTCCAGCCCCTGTTTGGGTTTCACTGAGAGAGAATTTATCATGGCCAATGCACCTAACCAGCACATCTTTCAAACTGTGGGAAAAAACTGGAGCACCTGGAGGAAACCCACGCAGACACGGGGAGAATGTGCAAACTCCACACAGACAGCAACCCGAGCCGGGAATCAAACCAGGTCACAGGCGCTGTGAGGCAGCAGTGCCACCGTGCCGTTCCTTCAGCTATGAAGGGAGGCTGGTGAGGCTGTGGTTGTTTTCCTTAGAGCAGAGAAGGCGGAGGGGGAACATGACCGAGATGTCCATAGGAAAGAACTCTTCCCCTCAGTAAAGGAGTCAATAACCAGGGAGCAGAGATTTAAGGTCAGGGGCAGGAGATTTGAGGGAAAAACTTTTCACCCAGAGGTGGTGGGAAACTGGAACATACTGCCTGAAAGGGTTCTAGAAATAATCAAATGTACAAGGCCATGGACCAAATGCTGGGAAATGGGATTAGAATAGATAAGTGCTTGATGGCCAGTGTAGACATGATGGGCTGAAGGGCCGCTTTCTGTCTTATGAAATGGAATCTAAGAGCAGGGCTGAATATGTTACCCTTGAGTAGGTCACCCCTGTGCTCTTGAATATTTCAATCATTACACTCCACCAGTGTAGCAATATAAACTCTGAGAAAGTGTCATTTTTTGATTGGTGCTCTTGTCAATGTCCACTTACCTTTACTGGAACTTACAGCAGTGCAGGAACACAATCTTTGCAACAATTTCAGAAACTTAAGAAGCTCCACTGCCTTCAGGCAAAGGGAAATAACCAATCTTCACCACTGCACTTATATCCTAAAATAACTTGTCAAAGTAAAATCCAAGTTAAAGACAACTGCCATTATTTCTAATTAAGGATTACTTATTCACCAAGGGGAATATGGGTAATTAATCAAACTGAGATGCATTGCATGATAGCAACAGTATTTAGCTGACCAGGAAATTCTGCAGCAAGTGAGTTGCTTTCTGAATTCCCAAAGCCTTTCCAACATCTGCAGATGACAAATCTGGAAGAATGTTCAGGAGTACCAGGATGAAGCAACTTGTTTAACTACAACTCCATCTGCCAGATTGAAAATGCACTCCCTCCACCACTGAGACACAGGGGCAGCTGTGTGTACCATTTACAACACGCACTGCGGCAAATCACCAAGGCTCCTTCACAACTGCACTTCACAAGCCTATCACCAAGATGGAAAAGAATACTAGGTAGATTGGAGTTTTACAACCTTCAAGTCTCACATTAATCTGTCCTGATTGGAGAGTAGCTAACATTGTTCCTCTGTTTAAGAAGGGGAAAAGAGGCAATCCGGGAAATTACAGATCTGCGGGCCTTACATCAGCGGTGGGGAAATGATTGGAGAAGATTTTTAGGGACAGAGTGCACTCACATCTGGAAGAGAATAGGCTTATTAGCAATAGGAGCATGGTTTTGTGAAGGGGAGATCATGTCTCACAAATTTGATTGAGTTCTTTGAGGAAGTAACAAAAAAATTGATCAGGGCAGGGCAGTTGATGTTGTATACATGGATTTTAGTAAAACCTTCGATAAGGTTTCTTGTGGCACGCTGGTACAGAAGGTGAAGTCATATGGGATCTGAGGTGAGCTGATAAGATGGACACGAAACTGGCTTGGGCAGAGAGTAGCAGTGGAAGGGTACTTTTCTAACTGGAGGTCTGTGACAAGCGGTGTCCCTCAATGATCAGCATTGGGTCTCTGTTGTTTGTGATATATGTAACTGATTTGGAGGAAAATGTATGTGGTCTGATTAGTAAATTTGGAGATGATAGAAAAATTGGTGGAGTAGCGGATAGTGAGGAGGATTGTCAGAGGATACAGCAGGATATAAATTGGCTGGCGATCTGGGCCGAAAGATGGCAGGTGGAATTTAACCCAGGCAAATGTGAGATGATGCAATTTAGGAGTCTACTGCAGAAGAAAAGCATACAGTTAATGGTACAGCCCTTAGAAAAATTAACATACAGAGGGATCTAGGCATGCAGATTCATAGTTCCTTGAAGATGGCAACTCAGGTAGACAAGGTGGTCAAGAAGGTGTATGGAATTCTGGCCTTCATCAGTCGGGGCCTTGAATATCGAAATTGGAAAGTCATGTTGCAGCGGTATAAGACTTTGGTTACGGCACTTTTGGAGTATTATGTACAATTCTGGTTGCCACACTACCGGAAGAGTGTTGAAGCATTGGAAATGGTGCAGAAGAGATTTCATAGAAAAATAGAATCCTACAGTGCCGAAGGAGGCCATTTGGCCCATCGAGTCTGCACCGACCACAATCCCCACCCTAACTCTAACCCCATAACCCTGTATTTACCCTAGCTAGTCTCCCTCACACTCAGGGGCAATTTAGAATGGCCAATCAACTTGAGTCGCACATCTTTGGATCGTGGAGGAAACTGGAATACCCGGAGGAAACCCACACAGACATGGGGAGAACATGCAGACTCCGCACAGACAGTGACTGAAGCTGGGAATCAAACCCGGGTCCTGGCGCTGTGAGGCAGCAGTGCTAACCACTGTGCCGCCCCAGGATTTACCAGGATGTTGCCTGGTATGAAGGATATGGACTATGAAGGAAGGTTGAACAAACTTGGATTGTTTTCGTTGGAGTGTTGGAAGAGGAGGGGGAACCTGATAAAGGTTTACAAGATTATGACAGGCTTGGATAGAGAAGATAGTCAGAGTCTTTTCCCCAGGGTCAAAGGGTCAATTACTCAGGGGCATAGGTTGAAAATGAGAGGGGGAAAGTTCAAAAGAGATGAAGGGACAAGTTTTTCGCATAGAGGGTGGTGAATGGCTAGAACGCGCTGCCGCAGGAGATGGTGGAAGCAGATTCTATAACAACATTCAAGAGGCATCTGGATAGATACATGAATAGGCAGAGAATAGAAGGATATGTACTACATAGAGGCAAGAAAAGATTAGATTAGAGAGGCATCTGTGTCGGCACAGATTTGGTGGGCCGAAGGGTCTGTTCTTGCGCTGTACTGTTCTTTGTTCTTTGAAATAAGTCATTGTTGGATCAAATTCCAGGAAATCCTGACCTAACAGCATTGCTGGAGCACCTTAACTACATAACCTGCAACGGTTCAACAAAGCTGTCCACCACCACCTTCTAAAGGACAATCAGCAATGGACAATGAATGAATAATTCTGATATCCCACAAATCAAATAAGAAAATGGTGTGGTAATATTAAGGTTCCACAATAAGTTACTCCCTGTCTATTCCAGTCTAAGCATCATTTTAATTAATTATAAGTATTATTTACTGAGTGTGGACCCCTTTGACACTAAAAAATGTGGAGTTTTATTCTTTCGGCTTTTACTCAAAGATTTTTTAAGAAGTTTTTTTGTTTACTTTGACATTTCTTTCCTCTTATTTCCCTCTCTCTGTGTGTGACTGTTTGATATACACTCACTTATTTTTGTATGTGGTTTTTTTTAATGTTTCGGTCCAATTAGTTAAACAGATAAATGGTTAATCTCCCTGTTAATGTTTCCTTTAGTTATAAGTCTCACTTCTTTGGAAGTAAATAAAAATATTAACAGTCGAAAATGCTGCTACATTTTAATCCAACATATAAACCGAGTAAATTTTAAGAAAACCGGTGTGTCCCAGTGAGATAGTATTGAGTTTCAAGTGTTACGAGCAAACTCCTGTACCAGATAAATGAGAATCAATTTATTCTGGAGACTGAAATTGGCTGTTTCACAACAAATTGAAGAACTAAATACTATCATCTGGCCAGGAAGTATCAAACAGATGAGTGATCTGGAGTTTCTTGTACTTTACTGTGGGAGGGAAAATTGCCTGTTGAGAGAATCATAGAATCTCTGCAGCGCAGAAGGAGGTCATTCAACCCATCGAGTCTGCAGTGACTGTTATGTTGAGCTGATGTGAATCTTAAGCTGGGTGCATCATCCACTAAACTCTGCTTGTAGAGCCCCTACAGTGCAGAAAGAGGCCATTCTGCCCATCAAGTCTGCACCAAAAACAATCCCATGCAGGCCCTATCTCCATAACCCCATATATTTAACCTGCTAATCGCTCTAATCTACGCATCCCAGGACACTAAGGGTAATTTAGCATGGCCAATACACCTAACCTGCACATGTTTGGACTGTGGGAGGAAACCACAGCACCCAGAAGAAACCCACTGGCACAGCGGTTAGCTACTTCACAGCTCCAGGGATCTGGGTTCAATTCCCGGCTTGGGTCACTGTGCGTGTGTGGATTTTGCACGTTCTCCCTGTGTCTGCATGGATTTCCTCCCACAGTCTAAAAGACGTGCTGGTTAGGGTGCATTGATCTGAACAGGCGCTGAATTGTGGCGACTAAAGGAATTTCGCAGTAGCTTCATTCCAATGTTAATGTAGGCCTTACCTGTGTCTAATAAATAAACTTTTTTTAACGTGCAAACTCCACTCAGACAGTGGCCCAAGCCAGGAACACAGATCCCTGGAGCTGTGTGCCATTGTTCCACCCTTATTTCCAATTAGAATTGATAATGCTTAGACTCTTGGTTTCAAAATAATTTTCAAACTGCTACATCATTGACTAAGGCTGTGTGGTAACCCATTATGCAAATTTCATTCGAAATGAACCTCTGTTTAGAAAAAATAATATCACCTGGTGATGGTGAGTCATCATCTTCAACTGCTGTACAACATGTGGTTTATGCAATTGAGTAGTTAACTAAGTCCTTTCCAGAGGGTAATCAAGAGTGGACCACATTTTGTGGCACTGGAATCATATATCCCAGTGTAAATGAGGGCAGCAGCTTATTTCTGATAAAAGATCAATGATAAACCAGTTTGGTCTTTATGATAGATTGGTGGCTACATTTACTGCCACCTGTAGTTTATTCATGCTTCTCACTGCGGTAAATGGTCCTTTCAATCAGGAATGGGATTATGGCTTTGCATTGGAGTATAAAGTTATTGGGACAACGTAGACTACAGTTTCTATAACCGTGGGGTTGGAGATGTGATGGAGGGATATTGCTTTGTGATAAGTAACTTTCTCTCAGGAAATTTATAGGGCAGGATTTATCGTAGAGGAGATCTATTTGGACTGCTCAGTGATGTGATCTTCTGCAGAGATCAGTATAATGTCGGTCCACCTAAACCCCACATATTAATCTAAATTTGCCCTTTCAGAGTATCTTTCCTGTACTTTTGTAATATCTGCAACATTGCTGAAATATGAATGCCTCACAAATTTCCATCTTACGGTATTCCTTGCAACTAGCAATCCGAAATTAAATCTTGTCAAACCTTAGTTTCCCTTTAGATGGAAAAGTTAAATTAAATTTGACATTTGTTGCAAAAGTCTGTTCTTTATTATTTCTGGATTATCAATTATATTTTCATTGTTGTCTTAATGTATTTTGATAATAAAACATATAGTGGTGGACAGTTAAAGACAATGTGAGAACTTGGCAATTGATGTATATGGCTGTGTCTGACTAGAAGTGATAAGTACCACATGAGCTCTGGAAAGATGTTCAGTGGTGAGTTGTACATTGCCTGTTGAAAGAGATTAAATGAGTGCTGGGAGAGCCCAGGATAGAGTATACATGGGGTGTGGTTTTGAAGCCCTTTCTCACTCCATACTGTTGCTCCTTATAATTTCAGATGTGTGAATGCTGATGAAATAATCCCTGATTATCTGTTGTAAACACCCTGACTATGTTTTCTGATATATTTGCTTTTTTAGAGAAAGTTACTATTCCTGCTTTGGGGATAGTGCAACTTACACTGGGGGACCGTGCATTATTCAGACAGGTTTTGATAGATTTTTTTATATATCCCTCAGTGCAAGAAACGGTTTCCACAGCAGAAGCATGGATAATGAAAGAGTAAGTTTATTTAAAGCTACTGGTGTCAGTAAATGTTGATTTATTGTTAATATCTAATTGGTTCACTGTTGCATTTGTATGAAAAATAAACTGCTGTCCTTACTCAGACCGGTATATGTGATTCCATCACCACCAAAAGGCTTGACTCTTCATTTCCCCCTAGAAAGGACTTCTTCTTTGACAGACCCTGAGGGTCGAGGATGACTTGCTTCCACTCTGGGGACATGGTTGAATAGTCCAACCCTGCAGCTGCAGACTGTGCTACAGGTTTGGCAGGTGGTTCTGGTGAGGTGGGTAGGTGGATTCGAAGCTCTTTCTGCTGTTTACACTTGGCCTCCACGTGCCCCATCTGGTGATGCTCATGGTGATTGGTACCTTTGTAGATACTTTTTCTCCAGTTTGGGCTTTCTAAGATAAGTGATTCCCACATGTCGATGGGGATGTTGCATTTATTTAGGGAGGATTTCAGAGTGTCCTTTTAGCACTTCCACTGCCCTCCTAGTGATCGCTTGCCATTGCGGAGCTCAGAGTGGGACACTTGTTTCGGGTGTCCTGTGTCGGGCATGTAGACAATGCAGCCCGCCCATTGCAGCCGGTCGAGTGTGACCTATGCCTTGATATTGGTGATACCAGCCTGGGAGAGGACACTGACATTGGTACACCTATCTTGCCAGTGGATTTGTGGAGTTTGTGGAGGCAACATTGGTGATATCTCTCCAGAGATTTGAGGTGTCTGCTGTACATTGTCCATGTTTCTGATGCATACAGGAGGTGGGGACCAGAGCTGTTCTGTACACCATGAGCGTGGTGCTGGATTTGAGATCTTGGGCTTCAAGCACTTCCTCAGGCGTCTGAAGACTGTACTGGCACACTGGAGTTGATGTTGGATTTCATTGTCGATGTCTGCACGCATCAAGAGGAGGCTCCTGAGGTGTGGGAAATAATCCATATTGTCCAGGGGCTCAACGTGAATCCTGATGGTTGGATGAGCAGTTTTATGTTGCAGGAGCAGGCTGGTGGAGAACATTTTTGTTTTTCATGATGTTTAGCCAAAGGTGCTTTCTCTCATGCCTTGGTGAATGCAGTGGTTTGTAGATCGGCCTCTGAGCGTGTGCACACAGGCTTTGTTTGCACACCGCAGTTTGATGACAGACATTGGGGTGGTCTTGGTTCTAGCCTCAAGGTGTTGGAGGTTGAATAGTTTCCCACTTGTCTGGTAAGTTAGCTGCACTCCAGCGGGGAGCTTCAGTGTGCTCGGGTGGAGCGTTGCTGAGAGGAAGATGGAGAGCAGCGTTGGTGCGATGCCACAGCCCTGTATGACCCTAGCTTGCACTCTTATTGGGTCTGTGGTGGTTCCGCTGGTGAGCATCACAGCGTGCATGTCATCGTGGAGGAGGCGGAGAATGGGGGCAGCCAAATTTGAGGTGGATGTTCCACGATTCTTCATGGTTGATAGAATCAAAGGCCATTGTGAGATCGAAGAAGGCCGTGCACACAGGTTGATGCTATTCTCTGCATTTTTCCTGCATTTGTCACAGGCTGAAGATCATGTCCATCATGCCTCTTGATGGGCAGAAACTGCACTGAGAGTCATGGAGGAGTTCTTTAGCCACTGAGAGGAGGTGCTTGAGGAAGATTCTCACAATGACCTTTCCCACTGCAGCCTGAATGGAAGTCCCTTGGTATTTCTGCAGTGGGACTTGTCTTCCTTTTTGATGATGGTCCCGAGTAAGGCATCTTTGAGATCTCCTGACGTACTCTCTTCCTTTCAAACAAGGGTGATGAGATTATGGAATCTTGTCAAGAGTGCCTCACGCCACATTCTAATACTTGAGTGCCAGGCGCCTTGTTGTTTTCAGCTATTTAATTACTGATTTGTGTAAATGAACGTTCTGCAGCAGTTGAAGATGAAGATTCACTGCCACTGGCCAAAAGATGTGCAATAAATTCTGGCTTTACCATCCCAAGTACATAACCAATGTACTGCTACGAGTTTGTAAAGAGTACTCATCCAGAACTCCCAAAAAGTAACAGACTCCCATAAGCTGATCATTCCACGCAAAGAAATTTGATTGATAACAAACTGCGAAGATCAACTCTCCACGTGCTTTCTCAATGGCTCTCATCTGTAGTAAGTGGATCAGATAGATGGTAGTCAGATGACAGGCAGAATATATAAAAAAAATCAAATAATGATTAAAAGATTAATAAGGACTGAAGAATTAGGATGTGAGAGAAAGCTGGCTGGTAAAGTGGGCTTTGTATTGTTCGGTCTACACCTAAGCAGTACTGAGAGCAGTGTTCCTGTGAACTGCATAACTAGGGAATTAGAGAGAGTTTTAAACTGAGTAGTTGGGGAATGGATCAAATGTGGGAAGATAAATATCAAAAGATAGAGGCAAAGCAAGCGAGGAAGGTATTAAAATGGAAATGATAAACAGACTGTGATAAGAAGGACAGAGAGCATACATTTCAGAGTAAATCAGAAAGGCTGGAGGTTACAAAAATAATAAAAGGTCAAAACCTAAGGCTCTGTATCTGAATGCACATAACATTTGAAGCAGTACAGATGAACTGATAGTGAAAATAGAAATAATTAAATACTATTTAATAATCCATTACAGAGAACTGGCTACAGGATATAATAGTTTGGGACCTGAATATTGAAGTATATGTGACATTTAGGGAGGGCAGGAGTTGAGGAAAAGGTAGAAGGGTGACTCTATTAATAAAGATGATATTAGCACAATAGAGAGAGATGACTTAACTTCAAGAAACCTGCATGCAGAAGTGGTTTAGGTTGAGATCAGGAAGAAGTTGCTTGTGGGAACAGTGTGCAGGCCCCTACACACAGACTTGAAGGTTTGAGAGCTTTTCCCTGAATTCTGTTTAGCATTTCTATCAACAATTTTTGTGGATTCAGATGCTACTTCTAGAAATCAGATTTAAAATGACCATAAAAACAGAGATTTCAAGTGTAGTGTGCATATTCACTAACTGTTACAAAATATGTACTGTACCTAATAGTTACGAATCGCTGTAGAATGTGATATCTGCATTGTGGATTTTGTATTCAGCAAGGATACTTTTGACAGTATCCATGTCCAACTTATGTTGATGTCAGATTAATGCCTGCTTTGTCCTTCTTTCCAAATCCAAATTTGGAAGGCTGCTTGTTAAGCCAGATACCAAACCCTTCAATCTACTGTGCAATGAATGACAATTTTTAATTTTTCAGGATTCCTCTCCCTCATCTTACAACCGCAGGCTAGTGCCAGTATCCCTTCCTGTGTCAAGCTCGCTTACACCCTCACTTCCAAATTCACCAGTATGTAATGGGACGACATCTCCCCTTCGGTTTCCAAATGAAGGTCAGTACAAATGTGGAATTCTATATAATGGGAACTCGATGGCACTCTGTATTAGCTGCTGATGTTTCATGTTTGGAATGTACATTAACATCCAACTCTCGTTAATGGCGTGTTTGATGTATCCTTGGGATGTGGAAATACATGGAATGAATTTTGCCAGATCCATCCAGATTTACCTATGAAGTGATAGTTTCACTTAGGGAAACAAAAGAATGGTTGGAGTGGAAAATAGAAAAGGATATTTTTGAGTTTTAAAAGCTGGAGGTATTATGCCTGGTTTATTCAAATTGAATGGAAACTTGTAGCACTTCCTGTGTGTAACTGTTTCCACAATATACTCTCTGTACAATACAGGATTGCTCTGATGATATGGGTCTTTATTGTTAGAATATCATTTGGTCCTTCATAGAACCATAGAATTCCTGTAGTGCAGAAAGAGGCCATTCAGCCCATTGAGTTTGCATCCACTCTATAAAAGAGCACCCGCAACTCCCAGTCCCCACAAGGCACTCCTCTCCTTCCTATCCCTATAAACCCACACATTTTCCATGGCTAATCCATCTAACCTACACATCTTTGGACTGTGGGAGAAAACCAGAGGACTGGGAAGAAACCCACGCAGACACGGGGAGAACATGGAAACTCCACAGTCAGTGACCCAAGGCTGGAATCAAAACTGGTTCCTTGGCACTGAGGCAGCAGTGCTAACCATCATGCCAGTGTACCACCCATGCAAGCTACCTGTAAGAGAAACTGAGCAAGAGCGACTGCCCAGCTTTTTCCTCTGGTTTCCAATTTTAGGTTCTTCAGATAATTGTTCAAATCTCTTCTGAAAAACAGTTTTGACCAAGCCTTCCCTAACCTCTTAGGAAGTGCATTCTGGATCCTAAGCACATACTACATTAAAAAGTTTGTCTATTATTGCCTGTCTTTTGCCATTCACCTCAAGCTTATATAAAAAAAGACAGAATCTGGACATCAATGGCTAGGCCAGCATTTATTGCCTATCCCTATTTACTGTTAAGGTAGAGGTAAACCTTGAACCACCACAGTTCATAGGTGTAGATACATCCATAGTGCTGTTAGGGAGGGATTTCCAAGATTTTCACCCAACAGTCAAGGAACAGTGATATATTTCCAAGTCAGGGTAGTAAGTGGCTACAATGGAAACTCAAAGGTAGTGCCAAGGGCATCTACTGCCCTGGCGCCGCACCTGCGCAAAGATATTTTGGCCTTGGAGGGAGTGCAGAGGAGGTTTACTAGGCTGATACCGGAGTTGAGGGGGTTGAGCTATGAGGAGAGGCTGAATAAACTGGGCTTGTACTCGTTAGAGTTTAGAAGAATGAGAGGAGATCTCATTGAGACGTATAAGATGATGAATGGGATGGATAGGATAGAGGTGGAAAGACTCTTCCCGCTCAAAAAAGACAATAGGACTAGGGGGCACAGCCTCAAGATAAAAGGGGGGCGGTTTAGAACGGAGTTGAGGAGGAACTTCTTCACTCAAAGGGTGGTGAATCTCTGGAATTCTCTGCCCGTTGAAGTGGTGGAGGCTGCCTCGCTAAATATTTTTAAGACGCGGGTTGATGGGTTTTTGATAGGAGAGGGGATTAAGGGTTATGGGGAGAGGGCGGGAAAGTGGAACTGAGCAGCGACAGATCAGCCATGATCTTATTGAATGGCGGGGCAGGCTCGAAGGGCTGGATGGCCTACTCCTGCTCCTATTTCTTATGTTCTTATGTCCTTCTGGGTGATAGAAACCATGAGTTGGAAGGCACTGTCAAGGAGAGTTGGTGAGATTCTGCAGTGCATCTTGTAGATGGTATACACGGCTACATTGCTGGTGAGGGGTTTGAATGTTGAAGGTGATAAATGGGGTGCCGACCAAGCAATTGTTTTGTTTTGGATTGTGTTAAATCTCTTAGAATGGCACTCAGCCAGGCCAGCGAAGAGTGTTCATCGCACGCCTAACTTCACATTGAAACGCAAGTAACTTTCTTTCACTTAATAACCATATTTCACATAACTTCCATCAGCAGCTGGTAGATAATGAGCAGGATTCATGGTTGAAAGCAAATTACTACAGATGCTGGAATCTGAAACCAAAAGAAAAATGCTGGAAAATCTTAGGTGTGGCAGCATTTGTAAAGAGAGAAAACAGCTGACGTTTTGAGTCCAGATGACCCTTTGTCAAAGGATTTATGGTTCTATTTTCCTTCCTATTTATTCTGCCATCATCATGTGTAATAACTGTTAAGTAACACAGAGATATATTCAGTGACCTTTTCACGTTGGTTCAGAACTATAGTGCACTGTGTAAAGGTTGTTCCAATGGGGGTGAAGTTCAGTAAGGTGGGAGGAGGCTTGAATGGAGAGAAACACCCAGTTTCGACCTGTTGGACTGAATAACCTGTTTCCATATTGTATATCTTTCATGTGTTCAGCAAAGAACAAATGTCTTTTTACCTTTTACTGGCAGACTTTGGTAGTAATTTATAGTTGATCTAGTGCCATTACTCCACAGATTACAACATTAGTTTTAACTGTTCAATTCACTTATCAAAATGGCCAATTATTTACCTTTGCTACTGTTACCCAGAACAAAGAGGTTTAAACTAGGCTTCTTTCAATAAATGACAAACTTAATAGTTTATCATAAACCCAATCTTGCAAAATAGAAAGGCAAAACATTTTAAGATACAGTATGAAAGTATGAAATCACTCTCTAAGTGTGTCTTTCTCTCTCTTGCTCACACATACACCCCCCAAATAAAATAGAGGAATTCTGCCAAAGGTTAAAGGTCAGTGGTTCAAGGGCAAAGGAAAGATGGCCGATTTCTTCAAATGGTGGCTGGGCGAGGTGGTTATTCTGAATAATAATCGATGACTCTTTCGGGTGGACTCGAGAAACACTTGTAGATCTATTCCAGCATGGAGAGTAAATTAGAGGAGCTTCGATTCACTTCTGGCTCTGTGCTGCTAAAAGGCCTTTCTTTTTTGTGTAAGCATCTGGTCTTTCTCTTCCCAAAGCAAATAACCAACAGGTTATTCTCCAGCTTGGGGTTTTTTCCTCATTCATAAACAACAATGTGCCCCCTTTTGTTCGCATCCACCGGGGCCAAGGTATTCTGCTTGTTAACCGTGTAATAAAAATAGCAATCTGAGTCTGGCATTATGCCTTTAAGACACACCACCCTCTAAAATACAAATAGGCAGGTCTACCCATACTCCTAATGTGTAGGTTTCATGTTTAAGTAGCCAAGAATGTATCCTTGTTAGTGTATGTCTGGCTTGTACTAATTATTTCACTTGCTTTGTAGATCCAGTGTATTTCAACATGACTTCACCTTCTTCAAGCAGCAAGGAGCTTATATGCGAACTGAAGGCTGGAAAATCGCTGAGACCAACACACCAGACTACTGGCCTAACCACAATATTTTCCGGCAGTGGAAGAAGTGTGAGTGGAATGCAGCGACAACCTGCATTTGTATAGCATCCTTAGCATAGTAAAATGCCCAAGATGCTTCCTAGCAGCAATCATCAAACAAAATTTGACACCAAGCCTTACGAACTTGTTTACATATCACCTTAATGAAATGAAACATACCAAGGCACTTCAACGTCAGATTATCAAATCAAAGGCAATATTAGAATACTGGTTAGAAAGAGGTTAAAAACAGTATCATGTATCAAGGGGCTGGCACAGCGGCACAGTGGTTAGCACTGCTTCCTCACAGCATCAGGGATGCTGGTTTGATTCCAGCTTTGTGTGTGTGTGTGTGTGTGTGTGTGTGTGTGTGTGTGTGTGTGTGTGTGTGTGTGTGTGTGTGTGTGTGTGTGTGTGTGTGGAGTTTGCACGTTCTCCCTGTGGCTACCTGGGTTTCCTCCAAGTCCTCTGTGGTTTCTTGCCATGGTCCAAAGATGTGCGGGTTAGGTGGATTGGCCATGGTAAATTGCCTCTTAGTATCAGGGGGATTAGTAGAGTAAATAGGTGGAGTTACGGGGATAAGGCCTGGGTGGGCTTGCTGTTGGTGCAGGCTCAATAGGCCGAATGGCCTCTTCTGCACTATAGGGATTCTGTGATAAATGATGAGAAGGTTTAGAGAGGGAATTCCAGACATTAGGGCAGGGAATCGAGAGATACGGACCATGTAGAGACAAAAGGTCTTTAGTTTAGAAAGGTGCATGTGTCGGCACAGGCTTGGTGGGCCGAAGGGCCTGTTCCTATGCTGTCCTTTTCTTTGTTCTTTATATAGATGTGACCTTTTGAAAAGAATATTTCTGCTGAGTAAAGGACACTGGGCTGCAGCAGCTGATCTGTTATATCTGTGAAGAACACAACTTGCCTTACAGAGCCACAGGATGTGATTTTACCTTCGTCTTCACTGTGAACACAAACTATCGCGAGTCTCCAAAAGTGCAAATCTTGCTGGCACGATCTTGTTTTCTGATTCTCCCAGTTCCTCCATGTGATGTTATGAAGTTCCTGCCCAGGATGGTCGGGAACCTCATTTCAATACATTTCCATATAATTAGCGGGCTTCCGCGATGTATCATCCCCCATATTTGGAATTCCTCCTCTTGGGTGCACACAGGAAGTACAGCCTCTGGTACCCTGGCATTGAACCCAGGCATCACTCGCAGCATTGACAGTGCCAGGAGGCACTGCCAGATTACCAGGGGTCAGTGACAGACAGCATTTAGTCAGCTCCATTGGGAGCCCTTCGTGTAAGCAGTTGATAGGGGCTCTCCTGGTGCATGTTGTATGTGTGGGGGGATTCCCCATGTAGGAGGAGTGCCCCTTGTGCATGTGAGGGGTGTTCCCGTCTATGGGAGATTCCCATTGTGTGTGTGTGGGTTCCCATTGAGCATGTGCAGGAGGGGTTCCCCTTGTGCTTGTGGAGGGGTGGGGGTGGAGGTGGAGGGGGGTGGATGTTTCCCATATCCAAGGATTCCTGGATTGCTGCTTTTTCCTTCCCCACCCCACTGGTGTGATCGCATGGACCATGTTTCTGCAGTATGCGCTGGATTATCTGGAGAGAAAACTCGGCTGTACAGCCTGCAAGCTAAACACCGGTTTTCTCGCCTCAGGGAATGGAAAAGTTTGTCCACAGTTTACTGAGCTCTCAGAGGACAGTGGTTAAGAGAAGCCCAGATTGAAACCCGAGAGAAGTCACATAACCAAGCTATCGGGCATAAAAATATTCCTGATATGATCTGACTGTCATCCATTGCCACAGAAACAAAAGCATTAGAGGTGGCACAGTGCTTAGCACTGCTGCCTCACAGCACCAGGGACCCGGGTTCAATTACGGCCTCAGATCACTGTCTGTGTGGAGGTTGCACATTCTCCCCGTGTCTGCTTGGGTTTCCTCCCACACTCAAAAAGATGTGTGGGTCAGGTGGATTGCTAAATTGCCCCTTGGTGTCGGGGAGCTAACTAGGTAAATGTATGGGCTTATGAGGATTGGGCCTGGGTAGGATTGTGGTCGGTACAGACTCAATGGGCCAAATGGCCTCTTCCTGCACTGTAGGGATTCTACGATTAGCCCATCTCTTTCTCTGAAACCTCTTACGAAACTAAGCAGTTCATGGTATCAAAACCTACCAGAAGATCTCATTGCAGCAAAGTTTTGAATAGCTTTTAAAGAAACATTCTTAATCAACGTCAGTCTCTCCAAGATAAAAGAAAATCAACCCACAATAACTGTTTGACGGAGAAACCCCAAACCAGCAGCAATTGGGGAAAGTAACTCTTCAGTTGTGGAGAAGTCGAGGGAGGTGGTGATGGTTAATTTCAGTTGGATTTTGTCAGCATTTACGTGGAACCTGCTGTCATGTTTCTGATGATGCCAATATCAAAATATCAAAATAAAGTTTATTTATTAGTCACAAGTAGGCTTGGATTAACACTGCAGTGAAGTTACTGAAGGAAGCCAAAGATGGATGCTTGAGTTCTCCAGAGGCAATAGTGTCGGAGCAGAAAGGGAAGCTGTGACTGGGTGGGACAAGGCAGTAAATGCCTGGTTATGCTGTTCTAGTACAATACTGTCCTATCCAGTTGGACAATATGGGAGAAGCACTGTGGGAGGTAGTATGGTCTGCCGTGTTGAAGATTGTACTCAGGTTCAGAAGGTTTAGTGTATTCTGGGCGCTGTTTGAGAAATGGTGGGGGAGGGGCCTTGGGATACAGTCGGTAGCATCCCTACCTCTGGACCAGAAGCTCCGGGTTCGAGTTGAACACCAGGACTTGTCGGCATAGAAGGAGCATTTAACTGGGCAAATAATCAGCTGGGACATCATTCTATCACTTCACTCGCTATTCCCCAATGGTAAAAAAATTGTAGGTGTTCCTCATGGATCAGTGCTGGGACCTTTGCTGTTTGTAATATATATAAATGATTTGGAGGAAATGTAACTGGTTCGATTAGTAAGTTTGCAGACAACACAAAGGTTGGTGAATTTGCCGATAGCGATGAGGATCATCAGAGAATACAGCAGGATATAGACCAGTTGGAGACTTGGGCGGAGAGATGGCAGATGGAGTTTAATCCAGACAAATGTGAAGTAATGCATTTTAGTAGGTCTAATACAGATAAGAAATATACAGTAAATGGCAGAACCCTTAAGAGTATTGATAGGCAGAGGGATCTGAGTGTACAGGTACACAGGTCACTGAAAGAGGCAATGCAGGTGGAGAAGGTAGTCAAGCATATAGCATGCTTGTCTTCATCGACCGGGGCATTGAGCTTAAAAATTGGCAAGACATGTTGCAGCTTTATAGAACCTTAGTGAGGCTGCACTTGGAATATGGTGTTCAATTCTGGTCACCACACTACCAGAAGGATGTGGAGGCTTTGAAGAGGGTACAGAAAAGATTTACCAGGATGTTGCCTGGTATGGAGGGCATTAGCTATGAGGAGAGATTGGAGAAACTTGGTTTGTTCTTACTCAAACGACAGAGCTTGAGGGGAGACCTGATAGAAATCTGCAAGATTATGAGGGGCACGGACAGAGTGGATAGTCAGAAGCTTTACCCAGGGTGGAAGAGTCAATTACTGGGGGGGGGGCACAGGTTTAAGGTGTAGGGGCAAGGTTTAAAGGAGATGTACGAGGCAGATTTTTTATACAGAGAGTAATGGGTGCCTGGAACTCGTTGCTGGGGGAAGTACTGGAAGTAGATACGATAGTGACTTTTAAGGGGCGTCTTGACAAATACATGAATAGGATGGGAATAGAGCGATATGGTCCCCAGAAGTATACGGGGATTTAGTTAAGTCGGGCAGCATGGTCGGTGCAGGCTTGGAGGGGCCGAAGGGCCTGTTCCTGTGCTGGAATTTTCTTTGTTCTCTGTGTGAAAATATGCAAGCAAAAGGGACTGTTTTAAAAGTGAGATATGAGTGCTTGTATGGGAATACAGGGTTATCTCAACAGGTACCGGGGACACACGTTCCACTTACTCAACATTTAAACAATTATCATTTCTGCAGAATCAGTGGTTAAACTCAGGAAAAGTACCTCTACATGGCCGGGTGCAGTCACTGCATGCGAAGCCTTCCAACCCATCAACAGCTGGAAAATCGAGCACCGATCGCAAATCTTCATTATAAACAAAAGAATAAAAAGGCAGTTAAAGTGTACCAATAAACAAAAGTTCCATTTCTTATTAAATTAATTTTTTATTATTCTCTCACAATTGTCCAATTCTTTGTTTTCTTGTGGCCGGATTAACTGAGATTGCCATAGAGATGCTACTTATATATTGTAAAATGTGACTTAATTTTATGCCTCAGTATATCACATATTTGCTTATTTCTTTCTCACAATATATTGATTCACTTTTAGGTTAATGTGAGACCAATGGGATTCATGATGCTTAACAAATGGGAAATCTGCAAGTTTTTAATCCATTCTACACTTAATAAGCAGAATGAGCTTGGATCAGTGTCTGTCACTGTTAAACTCTGGGAATTGCTGGGGAATAACACAGATCAGGGCAACAGAATAAGTAACTCATACATCAGACAATGATGTTCAAGAATGAATTAATAGAACTAATAGCAATAACTGAGTATGACCTGACAGCCATTATAGAATCATGACTGCAAAGTGACCCAGGCTGGGTCAAGGGTATGTGACATTTTGGAAGGGGAGGTGGGGAAGGGAGGGGAGGTGGGGTAGCTCTGGTAATCAAAGATGACAACAATAAAGTTGTGATAATGACCTTGACTCAGACTATGGAATCAGTTTGGGTGGGGGTAAGAAATAACAAATGAAAGAAGTCACTGGTGGAAGTGATTTACAGGTTCTCTGACAGTAATTATATGCAAAAAATGGTAGCTTGTAAGAAAGGGCAATTTTAATTTTCTAGGTTGGATGAATCAAATTAGTAAAAATAGTTTGGAGGATGAATTCATACATTATATTCAGGGCAGACTGTATTAGTGAGGCAGTGGTGTAGTGGTATTGTCACTGGACTAGCAATCTAGAAACCTGGAGGAATTCTCTGGGGAGTTGGGTTCAAATCTCACCACGGTGGATTGTGAAATTCAAATTCAGCAAGAAAGTTCAGAATTAAAGTTCTGATGACAATGAAATGATTGTCAATTGTTGTAAAAACCCATTTGGGGTTCATTAATATCAACGTGGAAAGGTAATCTGCCATCCTTACCTGCTGTAGCCTACATGTGACTCCAGATCCACAGCATAAACACCACGACCTGATTGAAACCTTATCCTCGAACACACAAAGGTGGATCTGGTCTGCCACTCAATAAGATCATGATT
The DNA here is from genome assembly GCF_965287045.1 of Carcharhinus amblyrhynchos. Taxonomy (NCBI): domain Eukaryota; kingdom Metazoa; phylum Chordata; class Chondrichthyes; order Carcharhiniformes; family Carcharhinidae; genus Carcharhinus; species Carcharhinus amblyrhynchos. Next base: position 106,086 of record NW_027650069.1, on the reverse strand, counting down.
GATGTGATTATTTCAAATTCCACATTCCCATTTATCCCCCGATAACCTTTGATTTTCTTGTCTAACAAGAATCTATCTACCTCTGCCTGTGTCCCTGCCTCTTCTGCCTTCCAAAGTTGTACAACTCTGATTGTAACAAGCGAACCCTAATTTTAAAACAATGCCCAACTTCTGGCTGCACCTACATGTATCCTTCTGTGCTGTAAAAGTCTACGGTTCTATATATATATCTATAGCAACTGAACCAGCTTAGGGGTTTAAAAAAGGAGCAGCATGAACAAGTTGGGCCGAAGGTCTGTTTCCATGCTGTAAACCTCTATGACTCTAAGGCAAATGGTTGGCCTTCATTTCAAAGGGATTTGAATGGAGAAGTAAAGATATCTTGCTGCGATTGTACAGAGCTTTGGTGAGAACCCACCTACAGTATTGAGTACAACGTTCGTCTTCTTATCTAAGGAAGGGTATGCTTGCCACATATGAGTGCTTCTTTTTTAAAACCCCTAAGCTAGTTCCAATTGCCCGCATTCGGCCCATATCCTGCTAATATCTTATCCATGTAGTTGTCTAAATGCTTTTTAAAAGAAAACCTGTACCTGCCTCTACTACTACCTCTGGCAGCTTGTTCCAGACACCAACCCTGTGTGAAAAAAATTGCCCCTCTGGATCCTTTTGGTATCTCTCCCCTCTCACCTTAAGCCTCTGCCCTCTAGTTTTAGACTCCCCTACCTTTGGGAAAAGATATTGACTATCTAGCTGATCTGTGCCCCTCATTATTTTACACACCTCTATAAGGTCACCCCTAAGCCTCCTACGCTCCAGACAAAAAAGTGTCAGTCTATCCAACCTATCCTTACAACTCAAACCATTAAGACCCCGGTAGCATCCGAGTCAATCTTTTCTGCACTTTTTTCTAGTTTAATAATATCCTTTCTATAATAGGATGACCAGAACTGTACACAGTATTCCAAGTGTGGCCTTACCAATGTCTCGTACAATTTCACCAAGACGTCCCAACTCCTGTATTCAATGTTCTGACCAATGAAACCAAGCATACTGAATGCCTTCTTCACCACTCTGTCCACCTGTAACTCCACTTTGAAGGAGTGAAGAGCCTGTGCCCCTAGATCTCTTTGTTCTATAATTCTCTCCAATGCCCTACCATTAACTGAGCAAGTCCTGCCCTGGTTCGATTTACTGAAATGCATCACTTCACATTTATGTAAATTAAACTCCATCTGCCATTCGTCAGCCCATTGGCCCAAATGATCAAAATCCTGTTGCAATCTTAGATAACCTTCTTCATTGTCCCTATGCCACTAATCTTGGTGTCATCTGTAAACTTACTGACCATGCCTACTAAATTCTCATCCAAATTATTAATATAAATGGCAACTAACAGTGGACCCAGCACTGATCCCTGAGGCACACCACTCACAGGGCTCCAGTTTGAAAACCAATGCCCAACAACCGCCCTCTGTCTTCCGTCAAGAAGCCAATTTTGTATCCATTTGGCTACCTCATCCTGGATCCTGTGAGATTTAACCTATGCAACAACCTACCATGTCAAAGGCCTTGTCAAAGGCCTCGCTAAAGTCCATGTAGACAACATCAACTGCATTGCCCTCATCTACCTTCTTGGTTACCCCTTCAAAAAAACTCAAATTTGTGAGACATAATTTTCCATTCACAAAGATGTGCTGACTGTCCCTAAACAGTCCTTGCATCTCTAAATGCCTGTAGCTCCTATCTCTCCAATACCTTCCCACAACTTCCCACTAGATGTGAGGCTCACCTGCCTGTAGTTCCCAGGCTTTTCCCTGCAGCCCTTCTTAAACAAATGCACAACATTTGCCATCCTCCAATCTTCAGGCACCTCACCTGTGACTACCAATGATTCAAATATCTCTGCAAGGGGACCCACAATTTCCTCCCTAGTCTCGCAGTGTCTTAGGATATACTTCACCAGGTTCTGGGGATTTATCTACCTTATGTGCTTTAAGATTCCAGCACTTCCTTCTCTGTAATATGTACACTCCTCAAAACATCACCATTTATTTCCCCAAGTTCCCTAATATCCATGCTTTTCTCAACAGTGAATACTGATGAGAAATATTCATTTAGGATCTCACCAAGCTCTTGTGCATCTGAACATAGATGATCTTGTTGATGCTTAACAGGTCCTACTCTCTCTCTAGTTATTCTTTTGCCCTTTATATTTGTAGAAGTTCTTTGGATTCTCCTTTGCTTATCTGCCAAAGCAATCTTGTGTCCCCTTTTTGCCCTCTTGATTTCTCTCTTTACTTCTACACCCTCTATACTATTCAAGGGATCCACTTGATCCCAGCTGTCTCTGCATGTCATGTGCCTCCTTCTTCTTGGCCAGGGCCTCAATATTCCAAGTCATTCAGGGTTCCCTACTTCTACCAGGCTTGCCCTTCACTCTGAGGAATGTGCTTACCGTGAATCCTCATTAATACACTTTTGAAACTCTCCCACTTACCAGACATCGCTTTGCCTTCCCACCGACTCCCCCAATTAACTGTTGAAAATTCTACCTGATACCGTCAAAATTGGCCTTGCTCCAATTTAGAATTTTAATTTTTGCATCAGACCTATCATTCTCCATAGTTATCTTAAAACTAGTGGAATTATGGTCAATGATCTCTCACTAGCACTTCTGCCACCTGCCCTTCTTATTTCCCAAGTGGAGGTCAAGTTTTGCCCTCTCTCTAGTCAAATTGAATGAAAAATTCCTCCTTAATACACTCAACAAATTTCTCTCCATCCAAGCAACTAATACTAATCTTGTCCCAGTCAATGTTGGGAAAGTTAAAGTTCCCTACTATTACCATTATTTTTCTTGGAGCTATCTGTAACCTCCTTACATATTTATTTAATCTTATCTCAAGTTCCCACCGACTATTTGGGGTCCCATAATACAGCTTTCCTAATTACTTGCTGTATTGGTAAATTTTAAGTGATTCGTGAACAAGGTCACATAGGTCTCTTTGGATATCAATGTTTAGAAGTTTTCACCATTTAAGAAATAAATGCCTTCGCGTGTTTCTACCCAAATGGATAACTTTACACTTATTCACACTTTACAATTTACATCAATAACTTAGATGAGTTACTAAATTTGTAAATGACACAAAGATATTTGGGAGACTCTATTGTGAATGTCGCACTCAAGACGTGAAGGAAAATAAATATTTATCAGCTGGACTACTTTATAAAGACTTTCTTTGTACTGTTCAAAATGGAAGTTGCTGAACTGACAAGCTGTCTCCAGCAATTTCAAAGTGATTTCATGGAAGTCTCTGTCTGGAATGACAAAAGGAACATTTCAATTGTCTTCTGGTTTTTGATTCTGGATACATATAAATTCCCAATTTGTATTTTATTCTTGTTATGCTCTGAAGCTTTTTCCTTCCTATATTGTGCGAGTGCAAAAGGGGTGAACGTTACAAAATCTCCCTTCCATGAGTGTGTGTAAAAATAAACCAACCCTTTTTATTTAATCTTATCTCAAGTTTGCTGTGTAAGTTATTCTCAGAGGACTGGAACATTCAAAATGTATATTTTATTCATGCCTGTGACATGAAGAGGACACAAGGACCTTGGATTTGGTTATTGATAGGTTGTTGAATGGGCAAAAATATGGCAGAGTATAATCTAGGAAAATCTTGACACAAAGAATAAAAGGGCAGCATAGTACTTAAACAGAGAACAACTGCAGAATTCTGAGGGATCCATTTGTTCTAGTCCATAGGTTACAAAATGGTAGCATGCAGGTAAAAGGTAAAGTTTTCACAGTCCCAGGTGACCGTAGGCTGTTCTCCCAAGGGGATGGCTACTGGTGGTGATTAAATCTGAGGATCACCACATTACAGATAAGGGGCAGGGGTACAGTTGAGAGATCAAGTCTTCATGAATAACCTCAGCTGGTACAGGAATTGAACCTGCCTTGTAGGTGTCACTCTGAATCTGAACTGCAGGTTTGGACTCCAAATTATTGCGATTCATAGAGTTTAGACAGAACAAAGTCTTAGTAGGATTGTTGAGGAGCCTTAAGGATCCATCAGATGTCACCTTCAGGGTAGCAGGGTAAAGGAAGGCAATTGCATTCAGATAGCTTTGGGAGACTTTTAGTTTCATTGAAACTTTTGTGAGCAAAGCTATGAAGACGTGTAATTACCGGCCTAGGAGTCAGGCCTCGAAAACAGGAGATGACGTGCCCCTTCAAGGTTATTACATCAACTTTCGTGTTGAGATTAAAAAAATGTGGTAGCCAGCGCTCAAAATATTTAGCTAGGAGCTTGTCCTCAGCTCCTTCACAAGGACACTTGTCCTCCGGCCCCAATTCTCCAGATTGATCAGATATTGACACATCAACTCGCTGAATTTCCAAAGATTGAAAGCAGGCCTAAACTGAGGAAACTGCATTCTTGACAGGATTCTTTCCTTCACTCCATCAATCTTCTTAATGGTCCTCTGCGGTTTAGCAATATGAGTGCTGAAATAAAGTGCTGCGTTTATTGTTTATAACCTTAGTTACATTGGCAGCCACCATCTACAACACCTACAAAGTCACCAGGTGGAGAACCCACTCACTGACCAAATGACCATATAGGGAGCTCGACTGGAACAGGGCTAATTCCAACTGCTTCTTCCCATCGAGGATTTTCATTATTCAGCATCACCAAAACTTAACCAGGAATCTTCCTAGGACAGAGTATAGAGTTTTCACTCCAACATGAGGTACTTATGGGCTGTGCTGCTCCAGTTCTTTTCACTGTATGCCAATACATGTGACAATAAGAAATCAAATCGCAAATCTCTGTTGACTGCAGCAGGATGGAAAATCCCACTGGTGTGAATGGCCGCAACGTTCTGGCTTTTAACTACTTTAGTTAACCACATCCTTGGATTTCTCTTTGTCATTGGAACATGTCTATTCTGAAATATCCCTTTAAATATCTGCCACTGAATTGTTTCTATTCATTCGTGGGAGATGGATGTTGCTGGCTGGCCAGCATTTACTGTCTATCCCTAGTTGCCCGAGGGTAAGGATGGCAGATTTCATTCCTTAAAAGGACATTAGTGAACCAGATGGGTTTTTCTGACAATCAACAATGGTTTCATAGTCATCAGTAGATTCTTAATTCTGGGGTTTTTTTTTAAATTGAATATCTGCTGATCTATCATTTAAGTTTCAAGTCCAATATGAAAGTTTTCCAAAAGTGTTTAGTTCAGATGTGTCCATCTACCATATTTGCTTTTATTAACGTAAGGATTGTATTAGTTTACTTACATAAAAAACAGCAGCCTCTAATACTGAGTAACACTGTCTACCTACAGTGGGGTTCTCGACAGAATTAACCGTAAGTATTTAATACTACAGACACACATTTCCCTTTTAAAATTCGAGTGCGAGTGCTCGGAGAGAAATTGTACTTTGGAACCTTTTTGTTTGCAGTGACATGTCCAGCACTGATTAAACAAGATGAAACAAAAGCTTCAGTCTGAACGCTGTCAATGAGAACTCTGTTCGCAACCAGTGAGAAAGATGGAACACGGCCTGACAGTGCATTAACTCTGCAAACCTGATATCTTCGAGAAATCTCCACACAATGAACACAGAGGGATTGATGTGCAATGGAGGAAGGACCGTCAGGTTCCTGCCATTTGTACTAGGCCTCCTCCTACTGATCTATTTAACAAGATTTAAACTCCGTAAGTAGAAAGATGATCAAAGTCGATGTTAAATGTCACCTGTTTAAGTTCCACCTTCCACTCAACTCAATGTTGGTGAGGGGCACAGATAAAAGCAGAAAAGCAATACTGATTTGATTGGGTAATGAAATATCTGGTGACCCCCAGCCCTGATATTCTGGATTAGTGTATCAAATTACAGGGTAATACCGCTCCCCCCCCAACAATAACATCACTGGGAATGTATCTGGAAGCAGAGGAATAAGACAGGACTGTAGGAGTAATTAGCATGTGTAAAGTAAATTAAACATGTTTTCCAGTCAAACAATAACCGGTTGAATTTAGGACGAGATTAATCAGTCAGTAAGCTAGCACTAGAGATACGGTTAGAAATAGAGTTCTCAGTAGTGTTTGAGGTGTTGGAGCTAGGATTTGTTAGATCTAGTGATCAAATTAACAGCATTCTGGTTAGGTGTCAAGACTGAGACAGATAATTTCCCATCTCCTTTTTGGGGCTCTGGGGAGGGGGTGGAGGAGAGTGGGGGTGAGGGGGGGGTGAAATGTGAGGGGGATGGGCAGGGGAGGGGAATGTGAGAGTGTGAGGGGGGCGGTGAGAAGGGTCCCACTGGGGCATCCGAGGGAAGCACTGATTGAGCACATTCAGTGATCCAGGGGAAGGGATGTTGATTTTTCTGTTTTTGACTCATTGTACTCAATGGAAATGTATGCTGAAGAGTCAGATAACAAGTAGAGTTTGTGGCCCTCAGCAGTTTTGAAATATTGTATCCACAATGGGGTTTGAATTATGGGCAGAATTTCAGTTAGTAGAAAAATGTTTTTCCAGAGAACTCCTTTCATTGTGTTTACTTGAAAAGAGAAGTATTAGATTGATTTCTATAATGAAGTAACAACGCACTACCTGGCCTGCCTGCTGTCATGCTGCACATTACCTGTTGATACAAACATTTAATTTTATTCGTTGGAAATACTCAGTTGTGACAAGAGATGACATATTCTTCAGTCCACTGTTATAGCAAACACTGGTTGATGTCTTGTTAGTTAAAGCATGCAACCTAAACATTTTCTAGTAGGAATGTCACTGAATTAGTAAATGGTTAGCACTAAGATCAAAGCAAAATACTGCAGATGCCAGAATCTAAAACAAAGACAGAAAATCTCAGCAGGTCTGACAGCATCTGTGGATAGAGAACAGAGCCAACGTTTCAAGTTTGGATGATCCTTCGTCACAGCAGGTTAGCGCTGCTGTCTCACAGTGCCAGGGACCCGGGTTCAATCCCAGCGGCACGGTGACACAGTGGGTTAGCACTGCTGCCTCACAGCGCCAGGGACCCAGGTTTGATTCCGGCCTTCGTTGACTGCCCATGTGGAGTTTGCACGTTCTCCCTATTTCTGCATAGGTTTACTACAGGTGCTCTAGCTTCCTCCCACAATCCAAAAATATGCGGGTTCGATGTTTTAGCCATGTTAAATTATCCCTTAGTATCCAAAGAGGTGCAGCTAGAGGATTAGCGGGGTAAATAAGTGAGGTTATGGGGATAGGGCGATGGGTGGGTGTTATGGTTCAGCTAGAAACTCCAAATGAAGACCACCTCAATTATAAGTTTTGCATCTTGAATTTGGCTAGGAAAAGCATGAGATGTTTCGCTTCATGTTTGATTCAAAAGACCCACTAGGGAACTTTTATCAAACAAAGTTTAAGAATACAGTAAGAAAATTAACAACATTTATCAATTACAAACAAAAAACAAAGCAACTGCTATATAACTCTTAATGAATATTTCTAATGTGCTCCAATTAAAACCTAAACCCATAGACAACAAAAATCTTTTAAAACAGCTTCAATACAGCACAGACTACTCCTCACATGATAATGGAAATTTGAGTCCCTTGGTTGAAGTCTGCAATTCTCTGAATTCACTCCAAAGAATCTAAAAACCAGAGAGCTTCCCAAAACACCACAGATACCCTGGTCCAACCCTAAGAACAGCAGATTTTCACCCTTTAAGAAAACAAGAGCTTGTTTTGAGCTAACCGACAGAATTTTCAAAACAACAGGAAAATAGGGAGAACACTTTGTTTAGCTTGCTGTCCCTTCTAAATCTCAACTGTAGCTCAGAACTGAAACTGAAAACAACCCTTTTACCTGACCTGCCCACAGTTTTATTTCTTCTCCCACCAATGACATGACTTCAGACTGTGAGCATGAGACACACTGACTGAAAGCTGCAGAGATCATGATTAAAAAAACCTACTTAAAAAGGTACATTAACACCATAGTGGCCCTGGCTAAGAGAATTGGTGCAAACTCAATGATCTGAATGGTCTCCTCCTGCACTATAGAAATTCTATAAATCCTGAGTCCCAGAGTAAAATCTGGGGACCTGGGTTCAAATCCTATCACAGCAAATGGTAAAATTTGAACTCAATAAAAATATGGAATTAAAAATCTAATAATGACCACGAAACCAGTCGATTTTTGCAAAAACCCATCTGCTTCCCTTTAGGGAAGAAAATCTGCTGTCCTTACCAGGTCTGGCCTACATGTGACTCCAGACTCATAGCCAATGTGGTTGACGGTTAGCTGCTCTCTGAAATGGAGGGCAGTTAGGGACAGGTAATAAATGACACAGCCAGTGAGGCCTAAATCCTGTAGAATGAACAAAAAAATTTTCAGCAAAAGCTTGGTTTCCCCAGAACATCTCTCCTTGGTCCTGCACATCACAATTGATCCAATAGGTTTCTACACACAACAGCTGTACTTCCATGAAGGCAGTAACTCCATAGTTGGCGATTTGTTTATGATTATTAACTGGATCAACAGCTGTTTCTAAGATTCAATATTTTGCTGCAGAGATTATGTCTGTGAGATTAGCTGTTACCCAGTCTCTAAGGCCTGACCAGTTATATATTTATAAGAGTCATATACACCTACTGAGCACAGATACTATGGGCTACGTGCAATAAACATGGTATGCACATGTTAAGCAGCACTTTACTTACCCACGGATCAAATAGCATCCAAGCAAATCTGTCATAACTTTGGTTTCACTATTTGGCCAACATTCGAGACATACAAAAGAGGGAACAGAGACAACAAGAATCTGAAAATCCCTTTTCTGAACCGTTACATCAAATCCAGTCTCTCAGTGCGCTGCCCTTCTTCTACGTCATTGCACTGCCAGTTCCCATTTGGTTTCCTGACTGGGCCTTGACTGATCAACACTGCTAGCTCTTCCTTCATTGTAAAATACGCCTTTCCGGTTATCTTCTGATCCATTGAGGAATTTTTCACTTCCCCTAACTGGATAGACTTCTCCACTCCTTGTCATTTATTATATGAATAGGATATTGATGGCATTCCAGCGAAGAGAATAAGACCCACTTCACCCAGGCGGATGTAATTATACATGTAGGAGAGAGGGACATAGGAAGGAAGAGCAGGGGGGAAATACGTACACAGTTCAGGGAGTTGGGAGCCAGACTGAAGTGTAGGGCCTCCAGGGTGGCGATCTCTGGGCTGCTGCCAGTGCCCAGTAATAGCAGGGATAAGAATAATGAGATCCTGCAGCTGAATGCGTGGCTGAGGGATTGGTGCAGGACAGAGGGGTTTAGTTTTGTTGACCATTGGGAAGTCTTTGCAAAGGAAGGGCACTTGTATAAGAGGGATAGGGAACACTTAAATGGGAAGGGGACACATATTTTAGCTGGGAGGCTGGCTGGAGTGTTTCGGCAGGGTTTAAACTAGTATGGAGGGGGGGTGGGGAGGAGAGAGACAGCTCAGGCACTGGGAGTGAGTTGGAGGTCAGGGTAAGTCTAGTTGATAGGAAAATCCCCCAGGAGAAGGAGGATCCGAGAGGGCCTGAGGGTCTTAGGTGCATCTGTTTTAATGCGAGGAGTGTGACGGGAAAGTCGGATGAACTTAGGGCCTTGATGTTCGTGAGGCATTTAGATGTGGAGGCAGTGACAGAGACGTGGTTAAAGGAGGGGCAGGACTGGCAGCTAAATATTCCAGAGTATAAGTGTTTTAGGCGTGATAGAGGAGGGTTGAAAAGAGGAGGGGGAGTGGCGCTGTTAGTTAGGGAGCGGATCACAGCGGTGCAGAGGGAGGATAACATGGAGGGGTTGGAAATTTAGTCTCTGTGGGTGGAGTTGAGGAATAGGAAGGGGGCCATTACTATGCTAGGAGTGTACTATAGGCCGCCCGATAGCCCGTGGGCAGTGGAAGAGGGTATATGTAGGGACATTTTGGATAAGTGTAGGAAGAACAGGGTTGTTGTAGTGGGAGATTTTAATCTCCCTGGGGTGGATTGGAAGGTGCCTAGAGCTGGGGGGTCTGATGGGGAGGAATTCGTAAGATGTGTATTGGAAGGATCCTTGCAACAGTATGTAGATAGCCCGACTAGAGAGGGGGCGATACTGGATTTAGTTCTGGGAAATGAGCCGGGTCAGGTGGTTGAGGTTGCAGTAGGCGAACATGTGGCTAATAGTGACCACAACTCCGTCTACTTTAGGATACGAATGGAAAAAGACAAGAGCTGTCCTAAGGGGAGGGTGCTAAATTGGGGGAAGGCTAGATACAGCCAGATTAGGCAGGAGCTTAGGGATACAGACTGGGATAGGCTGTTGGAAGGCAAGACCACGTTAGGCATGTGGGAGTCTTTCAAGGGAAAACTGCAAAGGGTGCAGGAAAGGCATGTGCCGGTTAGGAGAAAGGATGGGAAAGGTAGGATTAGGGAACCGTGGATTACTAGAGATATAGAAGACCTGGTTAGGAAGAAACGAGAGGCGTATGTCAGGTCTAAGCAGCTGGGAATGGAGAGAGCGCTGGGGGACTACAGAGAGAGTAGGAGGGATCTCAAATGGAGAGTTAGGAGAGCAAAGAGGGGGCATGAGATGGCTTTGGCAGGTAGGGTTAAGGAGAATCCAAAGGCATTTTACTCCTATCTTAAGAACAAAAGGGTGGCTAGGGGTAAAATCGGTCCTCTCAGGGACAGACGTGGGGAATTGTGCTTAGAGGCAGAGGGAATGGGGGGGATCCTGAATGAATACTTTGCGTCGGTATTCACGAAGGAGAGGTATTCACAGGTTTTAAGTCGGTCCACCTCGTGTCCAACAAGGGGCATACGGGCGATGAGTCATACTGGGGCTGCTCTTGGTGTTCGAGATTGGCCTAGTGCTTCATGTCGTTAGTGTGTCCCTAAACTGGACCAGATACTGGGCAAGACGACAGCTCAGTGACTATCACTGATTGCTGTGCAGACACATGGATTTGGGCCGGTGTCTGTGGGAGTTTGCACATTCTCCCCGTGCTTGCGTGGGTTTTCTCCGGGTGCTCCGGTTTCCTCCCACACCCCAAAGATGTGCTGTTAGGCTGATTGGCAGGAATAAATTGTCCCTAAATCAGTTTCCCTCAATCTGGATGGCCATAAAACATTAGACAGGGGTCGTGGGTGGAGAGGGGGACTGGTGGTGTTGAGATGGCGGCGCGGGCTCGTTGGGCCGAAGGGCCTGTTTCCCAGGCTGGTTTTGTTCTTTGTAATTACAACTGGATCTGAAGCCATCAATCCAATCAGTGCCCATGTTTTGCCTGCTATTGGACCCTAGAATTCATTAGTCATAGAATCCCTACAGTGCAGAAGGCAGCCATTCAGCTCATCGAGTCCACACTACACTCTGACAGAGCATCCTACCCAGCCTATCCCTTAACCCTGTGTATTTACCCTGCTAATCCCGTTACCCTGCACATCTTTGCCAGAGCACCCACTGACAGTGACCTGAGGCTGGAATTGAACAAAGAACAACACAGCACGAGCCCGCGCCGCCATCTTAACAATGTGCTTTTCCTCCTCCACCCTTGACCCGTGTCTATGCTTATGGTACCCCCATTGGAAACCAGATTGAGGGGAGAATAATTTAGGGACAATTTGTTACACCAATCAACCTAAGGGCGCATCTTTGGGGTGTGGGGGGAAACCGGAGCACCCGGAGGAAACCCACGCACCCATGGGGAGAATGCACAAACTCCCACAGACACTGGCCCAAATCCATGTAACTGCACAGCAAACAGTGATAGTCACTGAGCTGTCGCGGTGCCCATCTGCTGGTCCAGTTTTAAGCGTACACAAACGACGCAAAGTACGAGGCTACTCTCGAAACATCCAAGAGCAGCCCACGCACGACCCACCGTGTGTATGCCCCTCGTTAGACAACAAGGTGGACCGATGCATCTGTGGAGTAAAAGAGAAAAACATCAACACGTGTAACAGTTGATTTCCAGGAACGTCCTGAGGCTCTGATCCTTACTTAAAACAGTCTCCTATATCCCTCCATCCCTATTTCGCTCATGTGTCTATCTAAGTAAACCTTAAACAAGTCCAGCATGCCTGCCTCCACCACCTTACTTGGCAGTGCATTCCATATCCCCACAACCCTCCATGTGAAAAACCTCCCTCTAGCATCCAAATTATACCTCTCCCCCCCTCACCTTAAGCCCGTGGCCCCTCGTGATATTTGTCTCCAATCTAGGAAAAAGCCTGCCACTGTTTATCTATACCCTTCATTATCTTATACACCTCTACTAGATCCCCCCTCAATCTCCGTCTTTCTAAGGAAAACAGCCCCAATTTACCCAATCTGTCCTCATAACCCAGTCCTTCCATACCAGGCAGCATCCTGGCGCTATGAGGCACTGATATACAGTCCAGGTCTCACTGCAGTACAAGTGTGGTGACGACAATTGTTCTGTACATGAGAAAGTTGCCCACTTTGACTCTTCGTTGCTAATCATTTGCTATCAAAGTTTATTGAAAGCTGACCTGGCATTGTTCATCAAAATGGCCTTTTTAAAGAATAAATAAGTATCCGGTAAGGTATTCCACTTATTACACAGTCACTACGTTAACATAATAGGAGGTGAAATATTTGGCTGAGCAGAGATGGGTTTATATGGTTTACACCACATGAAGTGGTGCCCACCTCACACCAGTTAGATCCAAACTCTGCTATAAACCAGCATACAATGATTTTCACTATTTTATTATTTGTTGCAGCCCAATTTTATCTGTTAAAGGCCCAGGAATCAGGGACTGAAAACAGGGAAAAGGAGGAGCGCCTAAACAAGGTAAGAACATTTACCGTGCTAAAGGTAAACTCCTGCCCCAATGTAGGCATGTGTTTGTTTGTAGCATTCGGAGGAAATGCTGCAATGTTGAAAAAGCTGCTTTACGCAGAAAGGGAATTTTACAGAACCCCTGCCCCAAAGGTAAAACTTCTGGTGGGGAACCACCAAAATCTGCCTCTAGATTTATGTTAATCTAAAGTTAACTGCAACTAATGGCATGCCAAGTACTTATCCAGATACTTTATAAAGGAGTGAGGCATCCCACCTCCATCACCCTCCCAGGCAGCACATTCCAGACCCTCACCACCCTCTGGGTAAAAAAGATTTTCTGCAAATCCCCCATAAACCTCCCACCCCTCACTTTTAACTTGTGTCCCCTCGTAAACTGATCCTTCAACTAAGGGGAACAGCTGCTCCCTATCCTCCTTGTCCAGGCCCTTCATAATCCTGAACACCTCAATCAGGCCACCCCTCAGTCTTCTCTGCTCCAACGAAAACAACCCAAGCCTATCCAACCTCCCTTAAATGTTCCATCCCAGACAGCATCCTGGTGAATCTTCTCTGCACCCCCTCCAGTGTGTTCATGTCCTTCCTACAATGTGGTGACCAGAACTGCACACGGTACTCCAGCTGTGACCTCAAAGTTCTGTACAACTCCATCATGACCTCTCTGCTTTTTGATTTATTGTCACATGTATTAGCATACAAAAAAAAGTATTGTTTCTTGCGTGCTGTACAAAGCATACGGTTCATAGAGAAGGAAAGGAGAGAGTGCAGAATGTAGTGTTACAGTCAAAGCAAGAATGTAGAGAAAGATCAAGGTCAATTCAAAAGTCTGATGGCAGCAGGGAAGAAGCTGTTCTTGAGTTGGTCGGTACGGGACCTCAGACTTTTGTATCTTTTTCTCGGCGGAAGGTGGAAGAGAGAATGTCCGGGGTGTGTGGGGTCCTTACTTATGCTGGCTGCTTTGCTGAGGCAGTGGGAAGTGTAGACACAGTCAATGGATAGGAGGCTGGTTTGCATGATGGATTGGGGTACATTCACAACTTTTAGTTTATTGCGGTCTTGGACAGAGCAGGAGCCCATACCAAGCTGTGATACAACCAGAAAGAATGCTTTTTATGGGGCATCTGTAAAAATTGGAGAGAGTCGTAGCTGATATGCCAAATTTCCTTAATCTTCTGAGCTTTCCTAACTATAGTGTCAGCATGGGGGAACCAGGACAGGTTGTTGGTGACCTGGGTACCTAAAAACTTGAAGCTCTCGACCCTTTCCACTTCATCCCCATTGATCTAGACAGCGGCATGTTCTCCTTTACACTTCCTGAAGTTGATGACAATCTCCTTCGTTTTGTTGACATTGAGGGTAAGATGATTGTTGCCAAACCAGTTCACCAGATTCTCTATCTCTTTCCTGTACTCTGTCTCATCATTATTTGTGATCAGACCCACCACAGTGGTATCATCAGCAAACTTGAAAGTCGAATTGGAGGGGAATTTGGCCACACAGTCATAGGTGTGTAAATAGTAGAGGGCTGAGAACCCAGCCTTGGGGACGATTGTGCAGGTGTTGATGCCTATCCTTACTGAATGCAGTCTGTGGGTTAGGAAGTTCAGGATCCAGTCACAGAGGGAGGAGTTGAGGCCCAGGCCACGGAGTGTGGAAATATGTTTTGTGGGACTAAGAGTGTTGAATGCTGAGCTGTAGTCAATAAATAGGAATCTGACATAGGTGACCTTGTTATCTAGGTGTTCCAGGGTTGAGTGCAGGGCCAGGGAGATGGCGTCTGCTGTGGACCTGTTGTGGCAGTAGGCAAACTGTAGTGGCTCCAGGTATTCTGGGAGGCTGGAATTGATTCGTGCCGTGTCTAACCTTCCGAAGCACTTCATAATGATGGAAGTCAGAGCCACTGGATGATAGTCATTGAGGCACGCTGCTTGGTTTTTCTTTGGTACCTGGATGATGTCATCTTCTTGAAGCAGATAGGGATCCCAGATTGTTGTAAAGAGAGGTTGTAATCAAGTGTGTCATATGTCTTTTTCACCACCCTATTAACCTGCCTTTGTCTTCAGAGATCTATTGTCAAACACACCAAGATCCCTTTGCTCTTTGGAACTACCCTTTGTCAGACCTTTAATATACTTCCTTGTCAAATTACTCCTTCCAAAGTGTATCATCTCACACTTTAAGGTTAAATTCCATCTGTCACTTATCCACCCATTTGACCATCTTGTCTTTTTCTTCCTGTAACCCAAGATACCCAATCTCACTGTTAACCACTTAGCCAATCTTTGTGTCATTGGCAAACTTACTGATCCTACCGACTACATAGTTATCTATGTCATTTATATAAATTACAAATAGGGAGCCCAGTATGGATCCCTGCGGTACACCATTGATCACTGGCTCCCAGTCACTAAAGCAGCTCTCTGTTTCCTACCGCTAAGCCAATTATGAATCCACCTTGTCAGATCACCCTGTATTCCATGTGTATTTGTCTTCTTAAAAAGTCTCTCATGTGGAAGTTTGTCAAAGGTTTTGCTGAAATCCATGCACAGTACATCAACTGCATTTATTCTCACAAGTTAACTTTCCATATAATTTTGGCAAAATCAGTGCTACATCCCCATAAGGCCAGTGTTTCCTAACTGAGGTAAGGTATCCAGAATTGAACAGTGGTTACTGATGTGGTCTTACTGAGCCCTATACAACTGTAGCACAGTTGAAAAATAGGGTGGCACAGGTTAATAGGGTGGTGAAAAAGACATATGACACACTTGATTACAACCTCTCTTTACAACAATCTGGGATCCCTATCTGCTTCAAGAAGATGACATCATCCAGGTACCAAAGAAAAACCAAGCAGCGTGCCTCAATGACTATCATCCAGTGGCTCTGACTTCCATCATTATGAAGTGCTTCGGAAGGTTAGACACGGCACGAATCAATTCCAGCCTCCCAGAATACCTGGAGCCACTACAGTTTGCCTACTGCCACAACAGGTCCACAGCAGACGCCATCTCCCTGGCCCTGCACTCAACCCTGGAACACCTAGATAACAAGGTCACCTATGTCAGATTCCTATTTATTGACTACAGCTCAGCATTCAACACTCTTAGTCCCACAAAACATATTTCCACACTCTGTGGCCTGGGCCTCAACCCCTCCCTCTGTGACTGGATCCTGAACTTCCTAACCCACAGACTGCATTCTTTCAATTCCAACCCCCTTGAAACAAATTCCAATACTCACTCACTCAGCTTTTTTAGCTACATTTTGTATACTTGGAGACTCAAATCCCATTGGTTCTCCATCGCCAGTAATGCGTCATTATGAATAGTTGAATGCATCCTCTTCAAATGTCCCTTTTCAACTGTTCCCATATACACAACTTACTCTCCTTCCTACTTTACATTCTTCAGCAAGCTTTGATATACTCGTATTCTATTCATTCATCCAGGTTATTGACATATTCACCAACTTCCTACTTGACATAAATGATGAAAGTTTGAGGTCTCAGTACAAATCCTGGAGAACCCCTGCCTATATTTTTAATGAAACATTTGGTCAAATCTTTCTGCCCTAATCCAGGGTACTTTTCAAAAAGCAAAGAAGTTATTATTTTGGCCAACATACAAAAGTAAATGTAGTCATTTATCTTGTTGCAGTTTGTAGGAAGTTACTGTACACAGATTAGGTGCTATGGTTCCTTACATTCCAAAAGAATTACACCTTTAATGTGACTGGAAGACATTTGAGAATGTCCCAGCATTATGAAGGAAGCTGTATAAAATGAAGTGATTAGTTTTATGTTTACATTATTAGATACAGGGCTAAGTGACCTGGGTACACTGACAAGCCATGTCAATGTGAACAAATCTATAAGAGTGAGTTACCTAAGGGGTACATGAAGCAAAATGAGGAGAGAGAGCAAAGGAACATAGTGATGGATAACACAAAGCAGGATCTTTAAAGGGTAATTAACTCCATTTTAATTGCGATTTCTTGATCTTGAATTCTTTGATGAATGGGAATAGCACACGGATGTTTCAGAGTCAGAGGATTCTGTGGATAAAAGAGACAAGTGCGACAGTAGCAAGTTCCAGATCAAACACGTCCAAGCAGCTTTCCAGGCTTGTGTGACAAAGAATGAAGATATTTTACTTAAAAGCTACCTTGAAGGATGGACTGAACTCCAAAAGTAAGCAAATATTCAAATTTCTTCATTTGACAAGAGATGCAGTTGGCAAGGCAACAGTAAATTGTTAGGGAATTCCAGAAGGTTAGGAGATTTACATGAGTTAATGGGACAAGAATCCTGCAGTTAGAGGAAGATTACCGAAATATTATGAACAAGACAAAAGACAAATACTTTGAAGTTTGCATGAAGGACCAAAGAAATCTAATGGAGCTTGAAGGGAACAGGTGTGAAGGGACATGAGACCTTGTTACATGGAGATCTGTGCTCTTGGATGAGTTGAAATCTTGCAGAGGGCTGAGGCAGAGAGACTAACTAGGAGGTCTTGAAAAATGTTAATTCTCAAACAGTAAGAACCAGGACAGTAGAACATGACATAAACAGCTATGTACATGGAAATGGAGGGAAGCAGTCGTGGCAACACACGAAATGTGGGTGGAGATGATGAACTTTGAATCAAAAGGTAAAATCAGAAAAAATGCCTATACATTTAAGTTAGGAAGTACTTCTCACGAGCCGATTTGCCAAAAATCGATAGAGTTAAAGAATACAGAAAGCCAAAATCTTGTAGATTTTAAAGCACTTTTAAGAGAGTTTTGATTTGATTTATTATTGTCACATGTATTTACAGTGAAAAGTATTGTTTCTTGCGCGTTATACAGACAAAACATACTGTTCATAGAAAAGGAAACGAGAGAGTGCAGTGCCAGAGAAATTGCATTAAAGCATTGTTAGAGAGTTTAAAAGAGTTAGAATGAAATTTCAGAAGCATAGAATGAGAATAAAAGATAGAATTTGAAGGTGTGCTGGGCACAGTTTGCAAGAAGTCGCCTCGCTTTGGCACCATCATGGGGGAAAAAAAATCTTTATGAAAGATTTTTGGGCCCAGATCATTAAAGCTAAGAAAATGATGATGAAAAAAAGGAGAACGGATTAAGCCTCTAAGGGGCTAGAGTTGAGAAATATTACATTCTCAGATACTTGTAGGTAGTTTCAGAGGTAGGGAGGAGTGAGGCCATAGAGAGATTTGAACTCAAAAGATGAGGAGAGTGGGCCAAAATATGGCAGATGGAGTTTAACGGGGGGTATGTGTGAAGTCATGCATTTGGTTGCAAAAATGGGAAGGTGACTTATTATCTAAATGGGAAGAGACTTTGGGGTGTTCTGGTGCAGAGGAATCTAGGTGTCCTCATTAATGAGTCACAGGTACAGCAGATAATAAATAAGGTATTTAAAGCTAAAGAAAAATATAGAAGATAAAGAAATATTGTTGCAACTATACAAGGCATTGGTGAGGCCGCACCTGGAGTATTGTGCACAGTTTTGGTCCCTGTATTTGAGGAAAGAAGCACTTTCATGCCAGCAGAGGGCATTGAATTCCACAAGCAGTCCAATGGAGAAGAACATGGGTATGAAAGAGATCTTCCATTTCCTATCCGCTGATTCAATCCCTCTCCCCGTCTGGACCAGACACCTTGCAGCCTTCAATATCAATATTCACCTTGAGCTGAGCTTCCAATCCCAGGACCTCCCTGTTATTAAGACCACTGTAACCTCCATTACAATTCCCATCTCCACTGCCTTTGGAGGCAGCTCAGAGGAGGTTCACTAGACTGATTCCAGAGATGAGGGGTTTGTTGTATGAAGAGAGATTGAACAGTTTAGGGTGATACTCTCTGGAATTTAGAAGAATGAGGGGAGATCAAATTGATGATAAAAAATACGGATAAAGTAGACGTAGAGTGGATATTCCCTCCTGTGGGGCATTCTAGAATGAGGGATCTTAGTCTCAGGATAGGGGCAGCAAATTTAAAACAGAGCTGAGGAGAAACTCCTTCTCCCAAAGGATTGTGAATCTGTGGAATTCGCTTCCCCAAAGTGCGGTGGATCCTGGGACAGTGAGTAAATTTAAGGAGGAGTTAGATAGAATTTCTATTGGGAATGGGTTGCAGGGTTATGGGGGAAAGGCAGGAAAATGAGGATGAGGAGCTTATCAGCCAGGATTGAATGGTGGAGTGGACTGGTTTAATTTTTCTTCTATATCTTATGAACTTATAAGAATTTAGAATGTATAGCTGTGCCAAGGAACAGGGGATTGTGGGAATGGGATGGCGAAAGTTAGATATACTCAGCAGAACTGAGCTTAATTCAGAATAGATAGTGGGAGGAGCAGTCAGGAAAGCATTAGAAGAACCAGGTTGATACAACAGCAGCATGGATGATGATTATGGAGCAGGTCAGTCGAAGAAAAGTGGAGATGGGAATTGTAATGGAGGTTACAGTGGTCTTAATAACAGGGAGGTTCTGGGATTGGAAGCTCAGCTCAAGGTGAATATTGATATTGAAGGCTGCAAGGTGTCTCGTCCAGACGGGGAGAGGGATTGAATCAGCGGATAGGAAATGGAAGATCTCTTTCATACCCATGTTCTTCTCCATTGGACTGCTTGTGGAATTCAATGCCCTCTGCTGGCATGAAAGTGACATGACGTTCAAATTACAAAGTTATGACTGGACACCAAGAAATACCAAACTATTTCTTAGAACAATCAATTGGTTCATTACCAGCCACCTCAAAGGATAGTCCAGTCAACTGCAACTCAAGTTTGTTGACCAATTAAATCCACCCAGTGCCAGATTTCTGTCAATGAGAATATATTGGTTGGATGGGGGTGGAGTGGAGGACACAATATTATCGACACGAAATGATTTGAAAGTAGTTTCACTTCATGTGGGGGAGCTTTTCAAATGATTACGCAAATGTGCTACTGAAGATACCTAGAAACCTTATCTATAGTTTTATTAGTTAATACCAAAGGACAAAGCTTCCTCGATGAGGTTGACATACAAAGTAACAAGTGGAATTCTTCCACAGGCAGATCCACACTAAAAACGCTGTGAATTTACACATATTGTGGAAATTGATTTACAGAGACTACACGTGAACATGAATTAAAGAATATGGGGGGAAGGTTATTGACTTGGATGATCATAATCAGCCATGATCATAATGAATGAGTCGCAAAAGCCCAGTCTGCAGGTGCAGCAGGTGATCACGAAGGCGAATGGAATATTGGCCTTTATAGCGAGGGGGACAGAATATAAAAGTAGGGAGGTCTTGCTGCAACTGTACAGGGCACTGGTGAGGCCACAGCTGGAGTACTGTGTGCAGTTTTGGTCGCCGCACTTGCGCAAGGATATTTTGGCCTTGGAGGGAGTGCAGAAGAGGTTCACTAGACTGATACCGGAGATGAGGGGGTTGAACTATGAAGAGAGACTAAATAGACTGGGGCTGTGCTCGTTGGAGTTTAGAAGGATGAGGGGGGATCTTATAGAGACATCTAAGATAATGAAGGGGATGGATAGGGTAGAGGTAGAGAGATTCTTCCCGCTCAGAAAGGACAGCAGGACTCGAGGGCACAGCCTCAGATAAGGGGGGGGGGCAGTTTAGAACGGAGTTGAGGAGGAACTTCTTCACTCAAAGGGTGGTGAATCTCTGGAATTCTCTGCCCGTTGAAGTGGTGGAGGCTACCTCGCTAGATATATTTAAGACACGGGTAGATAGGATTTTGGTAGGCAAGGGAATTCAGGGTTATGGGGAGAAAGCGGGAAAGTGGAACTGAGCTCGAAGGGCTAGATGGCCTACTCCTGCTCCTATTTCTTATGTTCTTATGAATGACGGAGCAGGCTCGAAGGACACAATGGCCTCCTCCTACTTCTAGTTTCTATGTTTTTCCGTGAATCAGTGTTGCTATTTATGAGTGATACCTCAGAATTTGAGCATATTGAGGAGCAGAATGGAGGGAGCTTTACACTACATCTAACCCCGTGCTGTACCTGTCCTGGGAGTGTTTGATGGGGGGACAGTGTAGAGGGAGCTTTACTCTGTATCTAACCCTGTGCTGTACCTGTCCTGGGGGTGTTTGATGGGGGGGACAGTGTAGAGGGAGCTTTACTCTGTATCTAACCCTGTGCTGTACCTGTCCTGGGAGTGTTTGATGGGGGGACAGTGTAGAGGGAGCTTTACTCTGTATCTAACCCTGTGCTGTACCTGTCCTGGGAGTGTTTGATGGGGACAGTGTAGAGGGAGCTTTACTCTGTGTCTAACCCCATGCTGTACCTGTCCTGGGAGTGTTTGATAGGGGGGACAGTGTAGAGGGAGCTTTACAATCCATCTAACGCCGTGCTGTATCTGTCCTGGGAGTGTTTGATGGGGGGACAGTGTCGAGGGAGCTTTACACTACATCTAACCCCGTGCTGTACCTGTCCTGGGAGTGTTTGATGGGGGACAGTGTAGAGGGAGCTTTACTCTGTATCGAACCCCATGCTGTACCTGTCTTGGAAGTGTTTGATGGGGACAGTGTAGAGGGAGCTTTACTCTGTATCTAACCCCATGCTGTACCTGTCCTGGGAGTGTTTGATGGGGACAGTGTAGAGGGAGCTTTACTCTGTATCTAACCCTGCATCATACCTGTCCTAAGAGTGTTTGATAGGGACAATGTAGAGGGAGCTTTATTCTGAATGTAACCCCGTGCTGTACCTGTCCTGGGAGTGTTTGATGGGGAACAGTGTAGAGGGAGCTTTATTCTGAATCTAACCCCGTGTTGTACCTGTCCTGGGAGTGTTTGATGGGGAACAGTGTAGCTGGAGCTTTACTCTGTATCTAACCCCGTGCTGTACCTGTCCTGGGAGTGTTTGATGGGGGACAGTGTAGAGGGAGCTTTACTCTGTATCTAACCCTGTGCTGTACCTGTCCTGGGAGTGCTTGATAAGGAAAGTGTAGAGATAGCTTTGTTCTGAATCTAACCCCGTGTTGTACCTGTCCTGGGAGTGCTTGATGAGGACAATGTAGAGGGAGCTTTACTCTGTATCTAACTCCGCGCTGTACCTGTCCTGGGAGTGTTTGATAAGGACAGTGTAGAGGGAGCTTTGTTCTGAATCTAACCCCGTGCAGGACCTCAGATAAAGAATGAAAGACTATATTTGCAGTAGTTATTCTCAGTAAGAAATTTGTAAATAAGAGAATTGCAATATCTGCTGCCTACATTCCAGCATTATGCTGAGGATATTGATTGACCTAAAGATTTTGGCACTAACCTTGCTCCAGAGACCTGTTGCAAAGATGGTCAAGACCTATTGTTCCTATAACACATTCTGGATCATTGTTTTTTCAGATTCATCAATGCACTTGGCACTTTATTTGGATTTATATCTGAAGAGGTCAGCAGTAAGATGAAGATAATCATCCAACATCAGCAAGGAATACATGGGAAAGAATATATTTCAATGCAGTCCATGATAGATTATGAATTGGCAAACAATGTGGTTAATTTCAATGAGTTTTCCAGTGATCGCCTGGCCTCAGGCTGCCGTACTTTACTGCGTCTCCACCGAGCACTACTGTGGCTACAACTCTTTCTCGATAAGCTAAGGATCAACTCTGAGAATGAGTCAATGTCTGCCATTTGTGCTGATGCCTACCAACAGTCTCTTAGCAAGCACCATAGTTGGTTTGTACAAAGAGCTGCTGGGATTGCGTTCCTGGCCCTTCCACTACGGACTGACTTCCTTCACTTATTGTGTGTGGAAGACAACAAGGACACGAAAAACAAGCTCTGGAATGCAGTGAGTGTGATGGAAAGAGTTTATAATATTACACAACACAAGTATGAACAGCATAATATGCTTGAATTACCTTAGGCCCAAATTCTTTCATCAAATCAGATGAATACAATGTGGCATCAGAAAAGGAATCACTGTAACCATTATATATCAGAGGGGCAATCACTGATCGCTGTATATCAGAGGGGCAATCACTGATCGCTGTATATCAGAGGGGCAATCACTGTAATCACCATAAATCAGATCGCCAATCACTATAATCATTGTATATTAGAGGGCCAATGGCTGTGTGTCAAAGGGATTAATTAGGACTGTTGTAGAAAGGTAGGAATGTAATGGTTGCTTTTCACACAATGAACCAACAGCTGAAAAATATTCAATAACCCTAACCTGAATACACAGCTGCGAAACAGAGAGTGTCGAGCCTATGTTCCTGGAAGACATGAGTGAGTTACATGGGACTGAAAGATCCAATGATATTGTTTTTTTTATTCATTTCAGGGATATGGACTGGATCACTGGCTGGGACAGCATTTACTGCCCTTCCCCAATTGTCCTCCACTTCAGAGGGCATCTGAGAGTAAACCACATTGTTGTGGGTCTGGAGTCACATGTAGGCCAGGCCAGGTGAGGATGGCAGATTTCCTTCCCTAAAGGACAGTTAGTGAACCAGATGAGTTTTTATGATGATCGACAATGGTTTCATGGTCATCATTAAACTTTTAATTCCAGTTCTTTACTGAATTCAAATTTCACCACCTGCCACGGTGAGATTCGAACCATGGTCCCCACATATTGCCTGGGTCCCTAAGTTACTAGTCCAGTGACAATACCATTGTGTCACTGCCTCCCTCTTAATGAAACTCAATTTGTTTCTAAAACAAAATCATTTTATTTACTGGTTTTCCATTGCTAACTCACCATTGTTTTATATATTATAAACACATGACTAAACTGCTGGACCTTGCATCAAATAGCACTGCTTTCGGCAATTAGCAATTCAGTCAGTTGTATCAAATCACTACCGGAAAGAAAATGTGATGGGGGGTGTCACTGGCAGCACTATAAAGTGCCACCTGCTTAGAAATAATAAAGATGGATGAAAAGCCTTTATTCCAGAGCTGATTGACTGCCCAGACATAAAGGTAGCTTTTGTTTGGAGTACTGCATCAGAGAGCCCAACTGAAATGGCAGTTAATGGTTTTCAATTCCAGCATCCGCAGAAATTCGCTTTTATACAATTAATAGGAATGATGCAAACATGCCACTGATTTTTATCACAGCGAGCACAAAGGGAGAAGCTGGTTTTGGTTCATAGGCCAACCTTCTCAGCCTTAAGACATCACTGCAAAAATTCCTGTGTTAAATTACAGCTCTGCACATTTGCAGCTTCTTTATGAAGAGTCTTCCCTCCAGCATGCAAACAGAAATGGGGATATTCGCTGAAGATTTCACACTTTCAGTAGCATTTACAGTTCCTCAGATACTGAGGTAGCCCATGCTCGCATATAACAAGACATGGATAACATTCAGGCTTGGGCTGAGAAGTGGCAAGTAATATTCATACTCCATGGAAATGGTGACTTCCAACCAGATCAAATCATCCCAACCCCTTTAAGCTTTAACCAGATATTGAACTAGACCCAGACACAAAAATACTGTGGCTAACACAGCATGTTGTGAATTCTGCAGAGAGTAATTCATCTCCTAACTCCCCAAACTCCGTAACCATTTGCAAGGAACAAGTCAGGACTTTAATGGAATTCTCTCCATTTGCCTGGAAGGGTGCAGCTCCAACAATATTCAAAAGGAGATGACACCATACAATGCCAAGCAGCCCACCTGATGCCCCTTCGGTCCACTTTAATTATTAATTCCCTCCATCGCCATCGCACAGTGGCAGCCGTGCACACCATCTACAAGATGCAGGAACTCACCAATGTTCCTCTGACAGCATCCAAACCTGTGACCTCTACCATTTAGAAGGAGAACAGATATTTGGGAACACCACCATCTGCAAGTTCCTCCAAGCCACTTTCTGTCAGCATCTGGCTGACCAACCATTCCAGGTTTTACAGAACGGTCTTGCAATTGAGCCTACTGCCCCTGTTCTGGGCTGTATGTGTGACACCCGTTTTCCTATGGCGTAAGTTTGCCTGAACCCTTGCTCACCTGCTGGGACCCTATGCCAATGTGTTTCATGTTTTCTGGACAGTTGGTCAAACTGGACTCCAACACAGTCTCAGACAGTACCTTCATTCCAGATTGTTACCACTTGCTGCATGAAAAAAATTTTCCTCATGCTATTGGTTCTTTGCAAATGACAATAAATCTTCTAGTTACCTTTGAGATGATTTATTATTATCATATGTACTGGGATACATTTCTTGTATGTTTTGTCGCTCATTTCTTGAGCGACAAAACATTCCATTCACAGAGGAAAGGAGAGTGCGCAGAATGTGGTGTTACAGTCATAGCTAGGGTGTAGAGAAAGATCAACTTAATGCAAGATAGATCCATTCAAAAGTCTGACAGCAGCAGGGAAGAAGCTGTTCTTGAGTCAGTTTGTATGTGACCTCAGACCTTTGTATCTTTTTCCCGATGGAAGAAGGTGGAAGACAGAATGTCCGGGGTGTGTGGGGTCCTTAATTATACTGGCTGCTTTGCTGAGGCAACGGGAAGTGTAGATGGAGTCAATGGATGGGAGGCTGGTTTGTGTGATGGATTGGGCTACATTCACAACCTTTTGTAGTTCCTTGTGATCTTGGTCAGAGCAGGAGCCCAGACCAAGCTGTGATACAACCAGAAAGAATGCTTTCTATGGTGCATCTGTAAAAGTTGCAGATAATCAGAACTGACATGCCAAATTTCCTTAGTCTTCTGAGAAAGTAGAGGCATTGGTGGGCTTTCTTATCTATAGTGCCAGCATGGGAGGACCAGGTTAGTTGTTGGTGACCTGGATAGCTAAAAACTTGAAGCTCTCGACCCTTTGTGCTTCATCCCCATTGATGTAGACAGGGGCACGTTCTCCTTTACGCTTCTTGCAGTCGATGACAATCTCCTCCGTTTTGTTGACATTGATGGAGAAATTATTGTCATCACACCAGTTCACCAGATTCTCTGTTGCATTCCTGTACTCTCTCTCTTCATTGTTTGATCCACTATGGTGGTATCGTCAGCAAACTTGAAAATTGAATCGGAGGGGAATTTGGCCACACAGTCAGAGGAGTGTGGTACAATCTTCTCTGCAATTGTCCAGTGAAGCCTCATCTTTTGATGAGTCAATTTACAGACTTCTGGATTCAACATTCAGTTCAACAACTTCAGACCATGACCTCTGTCCTCTATTTAAATTTTTGGTCCCTCCCCGACAAGTACCAGTCAGTGTCTTGCTTTCTCCTCTTTGCTTTCAGACAGCACCGACTCTTTTTCTACTATTAAGACCTATTCTGGACCAAAGCTCTTATCCTTATATGGTCGTCACCACTCCCCTTCCATGGTTTTTTTATTTGTAATCTCTGCTGCCCTCTAACCTTTTCCTTTTGATCCACCTGCCCCTCAATGTTTTTCTCACAGAATAAAATCCATCACATTTCTCCCCTGTTCCAGCTTTACCAGAGTCACGTTGGACTCAAGAGTGCTACACTGGTTAAAATTATCGCTCCATCCTGCTGCAGGATCATCCAGTTTTGCTGATGGTGACCCCTATGTAAAGGATGAGAATCACGGAAAACACATTGATATTGGTGGGATAGCAAGATTCTGCTACCAAACATGCCGTGGGGGTGGGGGTGGGCAGAAATCTATAGAGTTCCCTTTATTCCTTACAAATAAAGATTAAAAATGTAATACTGTAGCTTAAGATTACACCTTAAAATATTCTATAAAACAAAGTCACAATCCAACAGCAGTCAGCCATGGAGTTGGTTAGCAATATCCTCATGAACCTTTTCTGAACTGCCTCCCATAAAATAATATATTTCTTAAATAAGGGGACCAATACTGCTCACAGTAGTCCTGATGTGGTTTCACCAGTACCTTGCTGGGTTTTCCCAGCTTGTTTTGTTTTTATATCAGATTTTCAACACCACAGAATTCTGTTTTGATTTGAAATCTGTCTCGATTTCATTCCCCACTGGGAACAGTTCCTCTACCTGCCCTATACTGATCTTTGAATCACAGTATCATAGAGTGGCCCATCAAGTCTGCACTGACATGCGAGAAACACCCGACCTCCTACCTAACCCCATTTATCGGATCTTGACGCATAGCCCTGAATGTTATGAAGTACCAAGTGCACGTTCAGGTATTTAAAATTTTAAAGGATGTGAGGCAACTTGTCTCTATCAGTTCCCAGGCAGCACATTCCAGACCATCACCACCCTCTGGTGAAAATGGTTTTCCCTCACATTCCATCATTACATCCTGACCCTCACCTTGAACAGATACCCCCTCGTGACTGACCCTTTAAGGAGAACAGCTACTCCTTATCCACTCTGTTCATATGCCTCATAACCTTATACGCCTCAATCAGGTCACCCCTCAATCTTTTTTGCTCCAACAAAAACAACCCAAGCCTATCCAACCTATTTTCATAAATAACTTAAATTTTCCATTCCAGGCAGCATCCTGGTGAATCTCCTCTGCACTCCCTCCAGTGTAATCACATCCTTCCGATAATGTGGCGATGGCGACCAGAACTGCATAAAGTACTCCAGCTGTGGCCTCACCAAAGTTCTATACAATTCTAACATTACTTCCCTGCTTTTGTAATCTATACCCTGATTGATAAGGGTGACTGTGCCATATGCCTTTTTCACCACCCTATTAACCTGCCTTTCCACCTTCAGAGACCTATGGACAATCATGCCCAGGTCCCTTTGTTCTGCAAAACTTCCCAGTGTCAGACCTTTCATAGTATACTTCCTCGTCAAATTACTCCTTCCAAAGGGTGTCACCTCACACTTTTCAGGGTTAAATTCCATCTGCCCATCTCGTCTATCTCTTTCTGTAACCCAAGACCCTCAACCTCACTATTAACCACCCGGTTAATCTTTGTTATGTCGGCAAACATACTGATCCTAACCCTCCCACATAGTCAACTATGTCATTACGAACAATAGGGGGCTCAGCCCAGATCTCTGTGGTACGCCACTGGTCACTGGCCTCCAGTCACTACCCTGTCTCCTATTAAGAGTGTTCTCTTCCTGTTGGGGAAAACATCAGTGGTCACAGGCATTTGGCCTCTGATCTTCGGGTAAGCGTTCTCCAAGGCAGCCTTCATGCCAGACAACAGCGCAGAGTCACTGAGCAGAGACAGATAGCCAAGTTCCGCACGCAAGGACGGCCTCAACCGGGATCTTGGGTTTACGTCACACTATCTGTAACCCCCACGACTTGCCTGGGCTTGCAAAATCTCACCAACTGTCCCGGCTGGAGACAACATACATCTCTATAATCTGTGCTTAACCCTCTCTCCACTCACATTGTCTGCACCTTTTAAGACTTGAATTACCTGTAAAGGCTCACATTCCAAACATTATTTTGTAAATTGAGTTTGTGCCTGTATATTCCCTGTTTGTGAACAGGACTCCCCATTCACCTGGTGAAGGAGAAGCGAGCGTTCTGAAAGCTCGCGGCTTTCGCTACCAAATAAACCTGTTGGACTTTAACCTGGTGTGGTGACACTTCTTACTGAGCCCTACCGCTAAGCCAATCATGACTCCACCTTGTCTGATCACCCTGTATCCCATATGCATTTGCCTTCTTAATAAGTCTCCCATGTGGGACTTTGTCAAAGTCTTTGCTGAAATCCATATAAACAACATCTACAGCACTCCCCTCCCCCACAGGGTGGGAAACAATCCCCAAATAGAGGCATTGAAACTGAAACTACCTTTAAATACTCGGAGACCTTTCCGAATTTCTATTTCCAGTGTTTATCCCTCAGTATCAAACTTTTTTTTCAGCAGTTGGGATGTTTTAATATTTTAAATCGCTTTAAAATTCTCCATTCGGATGACAGGCTTTAACTCAACTCCTCCGCCTTCCCGCCCAGCCCCGCGGTACCCGGTCCTCCGCCTTCCCGCCCAGCCCCGCGGCACCCGGTCCTCCGCTTTCCCGCCCAGCCCCGCGGCACCCGGTCCTCCGCCTTCCCGCCCAGTCCCGCGGCACCCGGTCCTCCGCCTTCCCGACAGTCTGTGTGTGTCGAGCTAAGATGGCGACGGGAGTTTCGGTGATGCCGGCGCTGGAGAGCTGGGCTTTTAGCGCAGCTGCCGCTCAGAGCGGTTCCGACCTCTACCCCGACTGGATGAGGCAGGAAGTCAGCACGGGAGTAAGTTTGATGGCGGCTCCCAGGCGCCGGGAGCAGCTGCAGAGCCTCGGGATGATTCATCATAAAATCGGCCCATCCTGTCCGTACCGTCTCCCCAGCGGCTTCCCCCCGATCCCCTGCTCATTGTTTCTGCTAAATAATGTCCTCAGCAACACCTCGACTGATCCCACCTCCACCACCCTCCCAGGCAGCACATTCCAGACCCTCACCACCCTCTGGGTAAAAACGTTTCTCCTCAAATCCCCCTAAACCTCCCACCCCTCACTTTTAACTTGTGTCCCCTCGTAAACTGATCCTTCAACTAAGGGGAACAACCCAAGACCCTCAACCTCACTGTTAACCAGCCAATCTTTGTCATCAGCAAACTGACTGATCCTAACCCCCCCACATAGTCATCCATGTCATTTATATAAACGATGAGCAATAGGGGGCCCAGCATGGATCCCTGTGGTACTCATGTTGTGGAGATACTGGCATCGGACTGGGGTAAACACAATAAGAAATCTCACCACACCAGGTTAAAGTCCAACAGGTTTATTTGGTAGCAAAAGCCACTAGCTTTCGGGCTTCTGACCCTTCGTCAGGTGAGTGGAGAGTCCTGATCACAACAGGGGATGTAAAGACACACACTCAGTTGATAGAATACTGATTAGAATGCAAGTTTTTACAGCTAGTCAAGTCTTAAAGGTGCAGACAATGTAAGTGGAGATAGCATTAAGCATAGGTTAAAGAGATGTGTATTTTCTCCAGACAGGACAGTAAGTCAGATTTTGCAAGCCCAGGCGAGTCATGGGGATTGCAAGTAGTGTGATGTGAACCCAAGGTCCCGGTTGAGGCTGTCCTCGTGTGTGGAACTTGGCTATCAGTTTCTGCTCAACAACTCTGAGCCGTTGTACGTTGTGAAGGCTGCCTTGGAGAACGCTTACCCCAAGATCAGAGGCCAAATGCCCGTGACTGCTGAAGTGTTTGCCAACAGGAAGAGAAGAGCCTTGCCTAGTGATTGTCGAGCGGTGTTATTTCATCCTTTGTCGTAGTGTCTGCACGGTCTCCCCAGTGTACCATGCCTCGGGACATCATTCCCTGCTGCGTATCAGGTAGACAACGTTGGCAGAGTTATAAGAGTATGTACCGTATATCTGGTGGATGTTGTTCTTACGTGAGATGGTGGCATCTGTGTCGATGATCCGGCGTGTCTTGCACAGGTTGCTGTGGCAGGGTTGTGTGGTGTTGTGGTCACTGTTCTCCTGAAGGCTGGGTAGTTTGCTGCGGATAATGGTCTGTTTGCGATTGTGCGATTGTTTGAAGGCAAGAAGTGGGGGTTATGGGATGGCCTTGGCAAGATGTTCATCTAAATCAGTGACATGTTTTAAGACTCTGGAGAAGATGTCGTAGCTCCTCCGCTACGAGGAAGTAGCGGATGACGGAGGGTACTCTGTCCACCATTTCCTGTGTTTGTCTTCTGAGAAGGTCGGTGCTGTCAATCGATGAGTCGAGCGCCATATCCTGTTCTTATGAGAGCATCTTTTGGCATCTGGAGGTGTCTGTTGTGATCCTCCTCATCTGAGCAGATGAGAGACTTCTCCCTGTGGTACACCATAAGCTGCCAGTCACTAAAGCAGCCATCTGTCTCCCCCTCCCCCCTCCCCCCTCCCCCCTCCCCCCTCCCCCCCCCCCTCCCCCCTCCCCCCTGTTAAGCCAGTTATGAATCCACCTTGTCAAATCACCTTGTATCCCATGTGCATTAGCCTTTTTAATTAGTCTCCCATGTGGGACTTTGTCAAAGTCTTTGCTGAAATCCATGGAAACTCCATCAACTGCACTACCCTCACCTACACACTTGGTTACATGCTCAAAAAATTCAATCAAATTTGTTAAGCGTGACCTTCCTGCAACAAAACTATGTTGACTGTCCCTGATCAAACCTTGCCTCTCCAAGTGGAGATGAATTCTCTCTTTCAGAATCTTCTCCTGTGTTTCCCAACCACAAACGTGAGACTCACTGGTCTGTAGTTCCCTGGCTTATATCTACAACCTTTCTTAAATAGTGGGACCACATTAGTGGTCCCCAGTCCTCTGGCACCTCCCCGGTGGCCAGGGAGGAATTAAAAATTTGGGTCAGAGCCCTATAATTCCTCCCTTGCTTCCCACAACAGCCTGGGACACAATTCATCCAGACCTGGAGATTTGTCCACTTATAAGCCCACCAATACCTTGTCACCCCTCTGATCATTTTCTGTAGAGCCCCTCAGTCTCTCTCTCACCCCAAGTTCCATAATTACCTCTCATTCTCATGGGTGAAAACAGATGTGAAATATTTGTTTAATACCCTACCAATGTCCTCTGCCTCCATCCATAGGTTTCCCCCTTGCTTCCTATTACCATAGAGGGAACATGTTGGGCCTGTATCCTCCCCATTTCATCTTTGAACACCCCCCACTGCTCTTCTGTAGATTTCCCAACAAGTAATATTCCAGTCAATCTTGGCCAGATACTGCCTAATTTTGTTAAAATCTACTGTCCCCCAATCCAAAACCTTTTTCTGCAACTTGTCAATTTCTTTGTCCATAACAAATTTGAAGTGAACCATGTTGTGATCGCTGTCACCAAAATGTTCCCCCACCGACACATCAACCACCTGTCCGGCTTCATTCCCCAGAATTAGGTCCAGCCCAGCTCCTTCCCTTGTTGGGTCCTCTACATATTGACCTAAGAAGTCTTCCTGTATACATTTTAAGAACCCTACTCCATTTAAGCCTTTAACATGATAGCTATCCCAATTAATATTGGGAAAGTTGAAATCATCTAATATAATATCGTTACCCTCTTAATATTTTTACAGCCCCCTGCAAATTGTGCACACATTTGCTTTTCAGTTTCACACTGTCCCTTTTTTATTCCTAAGCTCTACCCACAAAGCTTCATTTGATGCCCCCTCCAAGATATCATCCCTCCTTATTGCAGCAACTGCCTCCTTAACTATTAATGCAATGCCTCCTCCTCTTATACCCCTTCTCTGTCTTGTCCGAAGATTCTATATCTTGGGATGTTGAGCTGCCAATCCTGCCCCTCACTCAATCATATCTCTGTGATGGCTATTATGTTATAATTACACGACAATCCTCACCTTTAACTCGTCCGTTTTACCTTTCCTGCCATTGAAGTAGAGGCCCTCCAGCCTTGTCTTACTTCCTTGAAACTTACTACTGCTGTATTCCTTCTGACCTGACTGCTTTATGTTATACTGTGTCCCTATTCTACTAACAGCCTGGGTCTCTCCCCCCACCAAATGATTTTAAACTCTTTGCAACAGTACTAGCAAAACCACCAGCAAGGATGTTAGTCCCATTCTGGTTCAGATGTGGACAGTCCTGTTTGTACAGACCTCACCTTCTGTAGAAATGTCCCAGTGATCCAGAAATCAAAAACCCTCATTCCTGCACTAACTCTTAAGCCACGCATTCATCTGTGCTGTTCCCCTATTTCTGTGCTCACGAGTTCGTAGCACTGGGAGTACTCCAGAGATTATAATCCAAAAGGTTCTGCTCCTTAGTCTATTGCCTAACTTCCTGAATTCTGGACCTGATCTCTCTTTCTACCTATGTCATTGGTACCAACATATTCCATGACCTCTGACTTATCACCATTTAGGATGTCCTGCAGCCATTCAGTGCCAACCGGACCCTGGCACCTGGGAGGCAACACACCATCCTGGAGTCTCTTTCATGACCACAGAGGTGCCTACCCGTGCCCCTAACTACGGAGCCCTCGATGATTGTTGCTCTTCTGTGCTTTGACCCTCCCTGCTGAACAACAGAGCCAGCCGTGGTGTCTCTGCATCGGCCGCTGTTGTTTTCCCTGATGGACCATCCCCCCAGCGGTATCCGTAGTGGTTACCTGTTAGAGAGGGGGGACGGTCACAGGGGATTCCTGCACTGATTGCCTACCCTTACCTTGGGTGTGACCATGTCTCTGTAATTCCTTTATATGATGCTTTCTGCCACCTGCGTGCTCCAGTGCATCCAACTGAACCACACGGTCTGTGAGGAGCTGCCATTGGTGCATTTCCTGCAGATGTAGCCATCCAGAATGCTGGAAACATCACAGAGCTCCCACATCTCACAGTTGGAGCACTACACCTGCTGACTGGCATTTCTAATGTTAATTAATCAATCCCTTCAAAATAAATTATTAACTTAGCACTAATTAAACCCTTTGCTTGTCCTTGACCAACCAATTCCAGCCCTTACTGATTTAAACTACACACTGAAAATGTAGTTTCAAATTATAAAAAGTGATAAGTTGTAAAGACTTAGCAACCTAACCCACTAGTTACCAATCAGCACTCTCCCTTGTAGCCTCTGCTGCCTGTTTCACTCAGCCAGGCAGCACTCACTGACCTCTGTCCTCTTTCAAGTTCAAACCAAATAGACAAACTCAAATTAAATTAGGACAAAGTAAAAGGGGCAGCTCCCCAAAAGGAAGGGGAACAGCCTGAACAAAAACAAAAGTGCAGAGGAAACTTAAGACACATCAAATCAAAATGTGATTGTCGGGGTCTATAACGCACCCCAGCCCCTGCAGTGCCCAGCGGGCGGGGAAAGCGTTAACTGCGTCTGCAGACACTGCACGCTCCCTCTCCAGGGACACCCAGCCGCGAACGCAGCTGCAGTAGAGGGGCAGACAGTTGGGATGGACAACCCCCTCGATTGCCTGCTGCCTGGACCTATAGATGGCGCATCTGGCCAGGCCCAGGAGCAGGTTCATAAGGAGATCGGCATCCTGACCTGCCCCTCTCAGCAACTGGTGTCTGGAGATCAGGAGTGTGGGAGACTCCTGTTTTGGGAAAGCACTAACTGAAGTGCAGCTTTTAATTTCTCTGCTAAAGAACTAATTTATCTAATGCTGAAAGCAAGCTTAATGACTACTTACCTCTTTATAACTTAGCACTTGAACTCACTGTTTCCACTGAACTCCAAAAGCACTCTCACTAAGCCAAGCAGCATTCACAGTGCAGTCAGGGCAGCATTTACTGACCTCTGTTTTTATAGGTTTCTGCTTACCACTCGCCATAACATACTTACACGTGGACTAAAGCAGTTGAAGAAGCTGGCTCACCACCACTTCCTCATGGACAATAAATGCTGACCTAGCAGGTGACACACTCATCCTGAGAATGAATAAAAGATGAGAACTTTTGGGTGATGCGATTGTGGCCTGAATGTCATGCTCTGCCTACCCTTGATGACTGTTGAATCCCTTAATTCAGTTTTAACAGTGTTCATTGACACTGCCTCCACTGCTCTCCAAAGAGAGTTCCAAAGGTTCACAACTTTCTAAGGGAAAATAAAATCATTTAATCTTCATTACAAATGGGAGACCCCTTACTTTTTAAACTGTATTCCATGGTTCTAGTCTTTCCCTCAAGGGGAAACATCCGTTCAGCATCCACCTTGCCAAGTGCCCTCAGGATCTAATACTTCTCAATCTGTTCACCTCACACTCTTCTAAACACCAGTGGATAATGGCACAGGCTATTGAACCTTTGCTCATTAGATAACCCATCCCTCCATCCCAGGTGTCAGTCATAAGAACGTCAGAACTAGGAGCAGGAGTCGGCCATTTGGCCCTCGAGCCTGCTGTACCATTCAATAAGATCATGGTTGATCTTTTTGTGGACTCAGCTCCACTTACCCGCCCGCTCACCATAACCCTTAATTCCCTTACTGTTCAAACATTTATCTATCCTTGCCTTAAAAACATTCAATGAAGTAGCCTCAACTGCTTCACTGGGCAGGGAATTTCACAGATTCACAACCCTTTGGGTGAAGAAATTCCTTCTCAACTCAGTCCTAAATCTGCTCCCCGTTGTTTTGAGGCCATACCCCCTAGTTCTAGTTTCACCCGCCAGTGGAAACAATTTCCCTGCTTTTATCTTATCTATTACCTTCATAATCTTATGTTTCTGAATTCCAATGAATATAGCTCCAGTTTACTCAGTCTCTCCTTATAAGCCAACCCTCTCAACTCTGGAATCAACCTAGTGAATCTCCTCTGCACCCCCTCCAGTGCCAGTATATCCTTTCTCAAGTAAGGAGACCAAAACTGTACACAGTACTCCAGCTGTGGCCTCACCAGCACCTTATACAGCTGCAACATAACCTCACTGTTTTTAAACTCCATTCCCTCTAGCAGTGAAGGACAAAATTGCATTTGCCTTGTTCATTCCCTGCTGCACCTACAAACCAACTCCTTGTGATTCCTGCACAAGGACACTCAGATCCCTCTGCACAGCAGCATGCTGCAATTTTTTTACCATTTAAATAACAGTCCATTTTGCTGCTATTCCTACCAAAATGGATGACCTCACATTTATCAACATTGTTCTCTACCTGCCAGACCCTCGCCCACTCACTTAGACTGTCTATTATCCCTTTGCAGACTTTGTGTCCTCTGCACACTTTGCTCTGCACTTAGTGTCATCTGTGAATTTTGACACACTGCACTTGGTCCCTGACTGCTAATCATCTTTGTACATCGTAAAGAATTGTGGTCCCAACACTGATCCCTGAGGCACACCACTTGTCACAGATCGCCAACCAGAAAAACACCCATTTACCCCCCACTCTATGCTTTCTGTTAATTAACCAATCCTCTATCCATGCTAATACATTACCCCAACACTGTGCACCTTTTATCTTATGCAGCAGTCTTTGGTGCGGCACCTTGTCAGATGCCTTCTGGAAATCCAGATACACCACATTCACAGCTTCCCTATTGTTTACTGCACTTGTAATATTCTCAAGGAATTCCATCAAATTAGTGAAACATGACCTGCCCTTCGTGAACCCGTGAGTATGAACATGAGGAGTGAGACATGAGGGAAAGATCTTTTACGTGGTAAGTGATTACGATTGGGAATGCATTGTCAGACAATGTTGGGTGCAGAGTCAATTGTATCTTCCAAAGGATGATTCTGTAATTATCTGGAGAGGACAAGTTACTGGGACAAGGTGCATTGCTCTTCCAGCGTGGACTCAGACACAGTGGATGAACATAAGAATATAAGAAATAGGAGCAGGAGTAGGCCATCTAGCCCTTCGAGTCTGCCCCGCCATTCAATAAGATCATGGCTGATCTGTCGTGGCTCAGTTCCACATTCCCGCCCTCTCCCCATAACTCTTAATCCCCTCTCTTATCAAAAACCCATCAACCCGCGTCTTAAAAATATTTAGCGAGGCAGCCTCCACCACTTCAACGGGCAGAGAATTCCAGAGATTCACCACCCTTTGAGTGAAGAAGTTCCTCCTCAACTCCGTTCTAAACCGCACCCCCCCTTTATCTTGAGGCTGTGCCCTCTAGTCCTACTGTCCTTTCTGAGCGGGAAGAGTCTTTCCACCTCTATCCTATCCATCCCATCTTATACGTCTCAATGAGATCTCTCCTCATTCTTCTAAACTCTAACAAATACTCTCCTGTAATATAAGCATTCTGTGATAGTAGGGTTGACCAAAGAAATACATGTATTCATTCATGGATGGTGAGCTTCATGAAAAGAACAAAATTTATTTCCCATTGCTAATTGTCCTTGATGGTGAACTGTCTTTTGAACTACTGAGGTCCAGTGCTGTTAGGATGGGGGATTTTGACCCAGTGACAGTGAAGGAACGATGAAGGCCAGCGTGACACTTGGGTGGGAATTTGCAATTGGTTGTATCAGTGCTGAGGTAAATGGGTGTGTCTGTGGTAGTGGGCACCTTAAAGCTGGTGTTTAGAATTTGTCACTGGTGTCAGGGGAAAAAAAATGATGAGAAAAGATTTGGTTTTAGAAAATAGCTTGAATTCTAGTTTACCATTACATTAACATTAATGTAATTTAGTTTAACATTACATTTGATTTCTGGTTAAAAAGATTGTTATTGAATTTTTACATGTCACTGGGTTCAATATTGCTACTTTTGGGCTCCCCTGCCATAACCACTCACACCCACCCATACATCCACCTCCCGAGGTTTCTGTGTCTCAAGGGCCTCATTCTAAACAGTGTTAAGTGGAAGTATGTGCCATAAATTGAGCACACAGTATAAATTATTTCTTGTTTTTCTTAACTGTTTCCTCTGCCTTCTGATTCTCAGATATTCAGCCTCTCTCTCTGATGTTGTGGGTGAATGTTCCTAGGGGAATAGACACATAATGTGTTTTTTTTCTAATACAGACAACTATTATGGCTGTGGAGTTTGACGGTGGAGTTGTCATCGGTGCCGATTCTAGAACTACCACAGGGTACGTCTGTAAAATATTTAGAAAACTAATTGTTCAAGGAGAATGAATCTGGTTCAGGGAAACTGAAATATGTACATTACTGTAAGTTAGTTCCAATATCTGGAGTTGCTTACTGTATCTTTGTGGTTAATTTGATACACTGTCCTGAAAGCTAAATCCAAGTTGGCTTGGATTCGAAAGAGACCTTCAAAATTCTTCTTCACAATAGAACTCTTCTGAAAGGGCAGACAGGTCTTCAGGAGATAATACTGGAAAATCTCAGCAGGTCTGACAGCATATGTGGAGAGAGAATAGAGCCAACATTTTGACAAGGGTCATCTAGACTCAATGTTGGCTCTGTTCTTTCTGCACAGATGTTGTCAGACCTGCTGCGATTTTCCATCATTTTCTGTTTCAGATTCCAGCATCTGAAATATTTTGCTTTTATCTCCGTTTAACATCTCATCTGAAAGTTGATATTTTCAGTATTGCCATGCATCCTTATTACCACCTACGTTTTATGCTCCAGTCTCTGCTATGGGACCTGTTGCTTTAGGAAGCTGTGGATTTGTCTTAACTCGTATATTGCTGAAGGAGTTGGAGGGAAGAGAGAGACACACACACACACACACACACACACACACACACACACACACACACACACACACACAGATAGAGAGAGGGAGAGAGAGAGACACATGAACAAAGAGACCTGATGGTTACTTTTGTTTCCTCAGAAGGAACTCTTCAAAATTGCAGAGATGAAAATTCAACAAAACTTACTCCGATTTATATACCAAAGAAAAGTTTAATAAAGAAACATAATTACTCCTGACTTGGGGTCTCGCCCTGGGCCACTCCAAGCTTCCACAATTCTACAAACAATTCCATTGTTTGCTGGAGCAGACGAGTGAAGGAGCAGAGAGAGAGCTAAGATTTTACCTGTTAAAAACCTGTTTAAAATAAGTTTAAAGCACTTTGTTCTTTGTAGAACTGTTTAAAGCATTTATTTATTGTATTTACTGCTTTAAGAATTCTGAGGGAGTGGTTAGCAGGCAGTTGTGGGCCATCAGCTTTAAATCAGCGCCAGGTTTAAAAGGAGGCCTGGTGTAGACAGCGGGCAGCGGAGTGAGTGGGAAGCAGAGTGAGCTACTAGGGCTTAATGTCAAAAAGGGCTGGAAGGAAAAAAGGCCAGGTGAGTTTGTTTGAAAAACAAAAAAAACAAAAAAATTTTTTCAAAACTACTACAGTGAATAATGGAGGGGCATGTGATGTGTGGTTTCTGTATGATGTGGGAACTGGTGGACCCTAGGGTTCATCCCAGTGACCATGTCTGCAGTAAGTGCAGGTTGCTAGAGGAGCTCCAGCTCAGGGTAAATGAGCTGGCCTCTGAACTACAGACACTGAGGCTCATCAGGGGGAGAGAGGGTGCCATTGTCAATGGGGTGCAAGTGACATCCACCCCCCTAGACTGGCTAACTCTAAGGGTCAGGGACAAGAGGGGGCTGCTGGGAGGAGGAAGGGGGGTGAGGAGCGGAGGCCTCAGCCTCTTAATCTGCATAACAGGTTTGAGGTTCTTGCTTCCAGGCTGGACGAGAACGAGGCAGGTGAGGTTGGTGAGCAAACTGCACACGGTACAGTGCTGCAGCAGGACATAGGCAAAGAGAGGGGGAAAAGGAACGTAGTAGTGATTGGGGATAGTGGGGTGAAGGGTATTGACACTGTCCTTTGTCACAATGACAAAGTGCACAGAAGGGTGTGTTGTCTGCCTGGTGCTCGGGTCCGGGATGTCACATCTGGGCTGCAGAGGAACCTGGAGTGGGAGGGTGAGAATCCGGTCATTGTGGTACATGTGGGTGCCAACGACGTAGGCAAAATACGAACTGAGGATCTGGGGAGGGAGTATGAAAAGCTGGGAATGGAATTAAAAAGTAGAACCGACAAGGTGGTTATCTCTGGGCTACTGCCTGAACCGTGTGCAGATGGGCGTAGGGTTGACAGGATTAAGGAAGTGAATGGGTGGCTCAGGGATTGGTGTGGGAGGAATGGGTTTGAATTTATGGGGCATTGGCACCAGTATTGGGGTAGGTGGGACCTGTTCGGGAGGGATGGGGTTAGTCTGAACCGTGCTGGGACCAGAGTGCTGGCGAATCGAGTAAAGAGGACTGTAGACAGGGCTTTAAACTAATTAGGGGGGGGGGAGGGTGCGAGGGTAGGTGACCTTACGAGGTCTAAAGTTAAGGAGAGTGTGCATGTAAGGGAAGAGGCCGAGGATGTCCCAATAATAGAGGGAGTAGGGGGCGTGAGTATAGTTGGTGGCGTTGCGGCAAATAGGGTCCAGGTGAAGGCTGGGATGAAAGCACTTTATCTGAATGCACGAAGCATTCGGAATAAAGTGGATGAGCTGATGGCGCAGATCGACACAAATGGATACGATCTGGTGGCCATTACAGAGACGTGGCTGCAGGGTGACAGGGAATGGGAACTGAATGTACAGGGCTATCAAGTGTTTAGGAAGGATAGGCAGGAGGGAAAAGGGGGGGGGGTGTAGCTCTGCTGATTAAGGATAGCATCACGGTGGTAGCAAGGGATGATATTGGAGCCAAGGAGCAGAGGGTGGAATCGTTGTGGGTGGAGATTAGGAACAGCAAAGGGAGGAAGACGCTGGTGGGTGTCGTCTATAGGCCCCCGAATAATGATCTGGAGATGGGGCAGGCTGTTAACGCACAAATAAGTGCGGCGTGCAGGAATGGGACGGCTGTAGTTATGGGGGATTTCAATCTGCATATTGATTGGTCGACCCATGTTGGACGTGGGGGCTCGAGGAAGAGTTCTTGGAATGCTGCCGGGATAGTTTCCTCGAACAGTGTGTGTTGGAGCCGACGAGGGAGCGAGCTATCTTGGATCTGGTGCTATGTAATGAAGCGGGTAGAATTAGGGACCTTGTGGTGAAGGATCCTCTTGGGGAGAGTGATCATTGTATGGTGGAGTTTCTGGTGCAGATGGAGGAGGAGAAAGTGGGTTCCCGGACACGCATCCTTTGTTTGAATAGAGGGGAGTACGGTAGGATGAGAGAAGAATTGGCGAATGTGGACTGGGAGAGCGCGTTGGAGGGAGGGTCTGTTGAGGAGCAGTGGAGGATCTTTAAGGAGATCTTTCTTGGTGCTCAACGGAAATTTATTCTGATGGTCAAAAAGGATAGTAGGAGGAGAGGTAATAAGCCGTGGATAACGAAGGAGGTGAAGGAAAGTGTTAAACTAAAAGCGGAGGAATTTAGAGTAGCTAAGAGTAGTGGGCGAGAAGAGGATTGGGAGAGGTTTAAATGTCAACAAAGATTGACAAAGCAGTTGATAAGGAAGGGTAGGAGAAACTATGAAGCTGGGCTAGCGCTTAATATAAAAAAGGATAGCAAGAGTTTTTATAAATATATAAAAAGGAAGAGGCTGGCTAGGGTGAATGTTGGTCCTTTAGAGGATGAGAAAGGGGACCTAGTGGTAGGGGATGGGGATATGGCTAAGGTATTGAATAACTTTTTTGTTTCTGTTTTCACGGAGGAGGACGTGAATAATTTGCCGGGTGTTAGCGATGGAAAGGTGGTAGGACTGGAGGGTCTTAATGACATTACTGTTACTAGAAAGGCGGTGCTCGACAGACTGGAGGGGCTGATTGTGGACAAGTCCCCAGGACCGGATGGAATGCATCCGAGGGTTCTGAAAGAAATGGTGGAGGTGATAGTGGATGCCTTGGTGGTTATTTTCCAAATGTCGCTGGATTCCGGGGAAGTGCCGGATGATTGGAAAACGGCTAATGTTACGCCGTTGTTTAAGAAGGGTGGCAGGCAAAAGGCGGGGAATTATAGGCCGGTTAGTTTAACGTCTGTGGTAGGTAAAATGTTAGAATCTGTCATTAAGGAGGAAATTGCGAGGCATCTTGAGGGGAATTGCTTGATAGGGCGGACGCAGCACGGTTTCATTAAAGGGAAGTCGTGTCTGACAAATTTACTGGAGTTCTATGAGGATGTGTCTAGGGCGGTGGATAGAGGAGAGCCGGTGGATGTGGTCTTTCTAGATTTTCAGAAGGCGTTTGACAAAGTGCCTCACAAGAGGTTATTGCAGAAGGTCGAGGGACATGGAGTTGGGGGTAGGGTGTTAGCGTGGATAGAGGATTGGTTGTCAAATAGGAGGCAGAGAGTGGGGGTCAATGGGTGCTATTCGGATTGGTGGTTGGTGACTAGTGGAGTGCCCCAGGGGTCGGTGCTGGGGCCTCAGCTATTTACCATTTATATAGATGATCTGGAGGAGGGAACCGAGTGTAGAATGTCGAAATTTGCTGATGACACCAAGATTGGTGGAACGGCAAATTGTGCTGAGGGTGTGGAGAGTCTGTAGAAGGATCTAGATAGGCTGGGCGAATGGGCCAGGAAATGGCAAATGGAATTTAATGTTGGCAAGTGTGAGGTGGTCCACTTTGGTAGGAAGAATGGTAGGAAGGACTATTACTTACGGGGCGAAAAACTGCAGCAGGCGATGGTGCAGAGGGACCTCGGGGTCCTTGTGCATGAGTCGCAAAAACCCAGCTTGCAAGTGCAGCAGGTGGTCAGGAAGGCGAATGGGATGCTGGCCTTCATAGCAAAGGGGATTGAATATAAAAGTAGGGAGGTCTTGCTGCAGCTGTATAGGGCATTGGTGAGGCCGCAACTGGAGTACTGTGTGCATTTTTGGGCGCCGCACCTGCGCAAAGATATTTTGGCCTTGGAGGGAGTGCAGAGGAGGTTTACTAGGCTGATACCGGAGTTGAGGGGGTTGAGCTATGAGGAGAGGCTGAATAAACTGGGCTTGTACTCGTTAGAGTTTAGAAGAATGAGAGGAGATCTCATTGAGACGTATAAGATGATGAATGGGATGGATAGGATAGAGGTGGAAAGACTCTTCCCGCTCAAAAAAGACAATAGGACTAGGGGGCACAGCCTCAAGATAAGGGGGAGGCGGTTTAGAACGGAGTTGAGGAGGAACTTCTTCACTCAAAGGGTGGTGAATCTCTGGAATTCTCTGCCCGTTGAAGTGGTGGAGGCTGCCTCGCCAAATATTTTTAAGACGCGGGTTGATGGGTTTTTGATAGGAGAGGGGATTAAGAATTATGGGGAGAGGGCGGGAAAGTGGAACTGAGCAGCGACAGATCAGCCATGATCTTATTGAATGGCGGGGCAGGCTCGAAGGGCTGGATGGCCTACTCCTGCTCCTATTTCTTACGTTCTTACACAGGTTCCTATTTATGGTGAATCAGCTGGTCAGCTGACTATTACATCTGTAATTGGTTCCATGGTTTACTGGGTCAGCCAACCCTTACATCTTGTTCCCATTGGTCACATTACATCCAATACAAAGTTGTCACTGATTACATATTGACAATTTTATATGCAGCACTTTTAGCGGGACTTTGCTAAAAGTTAATGGATTGATCTCCTCAACTGTTCCTTCAGTGTCGCTGGAACTCCCTCCCGAATAGCACTTTAGGTGTACCTACGTTTCTTAGTGCGCAGTAAGAAATCTCAACACCAGGTTAAAGTCCAACAGTTATCACGAGCTTTCGGAGTGCTGCCCCTTTATCAGATGACTGCAGCAGTTCTAAAAGATGACTTGCTTCCACCTTCTGGAGGGCAATTTGGGATGGGTAAGAAATGCTGGTCTTGCCAATGATGAACGAATTTAAAGAATCAATTGGCAAACCTGCACCATATGAAGCCATCCCATCCCTCGTGGGCTTTTTGTATGTCCGTCATATGCAGATTACTGACTTGTCCAATATCCTGGAGATGTAATCCTCCCTGACAAAGTACACTGTTAAATGTGAGGGACTGTTCTTTGCAAAAGGCAAACTTACTGAAATTGAACAAAGCTCAGCTTAGTTAGTACACTCCTAAATCTCTTCTGTCCCTCTCATAATTTGCCTTCTGTTTAAGATCATTTCTCCCCATGGCTTTGTGTTTATTTTGATCTCTGACTGAAAGATTGAGAAATGACTTTCTATGCAGCAAAGATATTGAATCCCTCTTGGTTGAAGCTCCTTTCACTTCATACTTTCTACCTTCAGAGTGGTGAAACCCCACTCCAGTGACCTAAACATGTGACCCAAAGCTAACATTTCAGTTCTGTATCACCAAATGAGACATTTGAGTTGAAACCCCATCTACCCACTGAGATGGTCTTGAAAGATCCTGTGATCTACTAACAGAGAATTCTCACCAGTTCCATGGCTAGTGTTTATCCCTCACCAATTCTGGTTGCCAGCTCTTTTAGATGATGCAGGATGTTAATAGGATCCAAGCCGAATGAGGAAGGCAGAGGTTTTCTTTATCGAGAGATCTGACTGACTTTGCTCAAGCTCAT
The DNA here is from genome assembly GCF_965287045.1 of Carcharhinus amblyrhynchos. NCBI lineage: Eukaryota > Metazoa > Chordata > Chondrichthyes > Carcharhiniformes > Carcharhinidae > Carcharhinus > Carcharhinus amblyrhynchos. The sequence continues at coordinate 62,434 of NW_027650069.1, read as the reverse complement.
TGCACTCCTCCCACGCACTCAATGTCTTTAGCTGCCCCCCATTTATTTTCATTTGAGTAGACCAATCAAAATAAGCTAACTGCTTGACGGCTGATGGGTGTCTAGCAGACTTTCTTCGCTTATATACAAAAAGCCAAATAAAGTACTATCTTGGTAACATCTTAGCATTGAAAAATGTACAGCTGTAAACATGGCCTGGTGTAGAATGATAGACATCTCAGAAAAATATTGTGTTTTGAATTGGAGATCAGGCTTTGGATTGTCAGTGAATCATAGAACCCTACAGTGCAGAAACAGGCCCTTCAGCCCATTGAGTCTGCACCGACCACAATCCCACCCAGGCCCTATCCCCATATCCCTACACATTTACGCACTAATCCCTCTAACCTACGCTTCCCAGGACACTAGGGGGCAATTTTAGTGTGGCCAATCAACCTAACCCTTACATCTTTGGACTGTGGGAGGAAACCCACGCAGACACGAGAATGTGCAAACTCCACACAGACAGTGACCCGAGCCGGGATTTGAACCTAGGTCTCTGGAGCTGTGAAGCAGCGGTGCTAACCACTGTGCTACCGTGCCGCCCAAATGTGCAATGTTCTTGGTCTGGGAAATTCCCGAGATTGTATTTCAGTAGATGACAAAGGTCAATTCCTGGGACGACAACTTTCCTAAACAATAACATTTGATTTTGTTGGAGTTGACTTTTTCCTTTGTTCTCAGAAATCCCTTGATCCACACACATCCAGTGCTATCTGAAGATAAACACGATCTCAGGGCTGCTGGGTGTGCACAGTGGTTAGCACTGCTACCTCACTGAGTCAGGGACCTGGGTTCAATTCCCGACTCGGGTCATTGTCTGTGTGGATCTGCATGTTCTACTTGCATCTGGGTGGGTTTCCTCCAGGTCGCTCTGGTTTCCTTCCACAGTCCAAAAATGTGTAGGTTAGATGGATTGGCCATGCTAATTTCTCCCTAGTGTCCCAGATGGATAGGTTAGGTGGATTAGCTACGGGAAATGTGAGGTTACGGGATAGGGTGGGGTAGAGTGCCTGGGTGTGATTCGCTGTCAGAGAGTTGGTGCAGGCTCGTTGGTCTGAATGGCCTTCTGCACTGTAGGGATTCTATGATTGTGCAGGAAATGTTGACACCACTGTATTTTCAGGCAACATGTGTAAGGAATCGATAACAGCAGCTGTTCAGACGTTGTATTGAAGTGTTAGAAAGAATGGAGTCACACGATGCAGAAAACTGGGGGCAAGAGAAAAGACCAAATGAGAATTGAAACAGCAACAAATGCCGTGTGATCAAAATAACAGATTCAATATAAACGGAAGGATATTTTTCTCCTTCCTTTGTTCCCCTTTCACTGCAGATGTTAATTGTTTAAAGTGTGCCTGTGTGAAGAGCCACATGTGAAGCAGTAACTATTTTCTTGTAACGTGGTCTAACTTCTCCTTTCCAGGTCATACATCGCAAATAGGGTAACAGATAAACTGACTCCAATTCACGATCTGATCTTCTGTTGTCGCTCAGGATCAGCAGCAGACACCCAAGCGATTGCAGATGCAGTGGCCTATCAACTGGGCTTCCACAGGTTGGTCTGAAAGGAACATTGTTGAGATCTGATGGTAAAGCTGATTTAATGCAGAGTAGGCGTACGGGTGGCAGAAACTTTCTGAATACAGGTTTCTAATTGGAGGTGAGTTTGGATTAAGGTGATAAGGCTAATGGTCAATAAATCAACATTTATTTTGGACTGTTGCAATGCTATTAGCTGTATTAAAGGCCTGATGTTGAACGTGATGTTGTAGTTTGAAAGGGATCCAGTTCTGTCGTTGGTGCTGAGCGGATTGATGTTTGTTGTGAATCCAACTTGGGACCACTTGCTGCTGACAGGTTTAACAGTGTGTAAGGAAGCCGATTAGTTTGTCATCTGTATCAAATGAACTCTATTCGTATCCTCGTACTTCAGAGCATTGCCCTTTTCAACTATTTTAACAAATTGGTCGTAAACGTTACTATTAAATCTACTAAGATTACTTCCAGGAAGTAAAGTCCAAAGATGTATAAGTGGATTAGCCATGGTAAATGCACAAGCATAGGGTGGAAGGGAATGCCCGGGTGGGATGCTCTTTTGGAAAGCTGGCACAGACTCAATGGGCCAAATGGCCTCTTTCTGGATTCTGTGGTTCTCGGTGCGTTCCACATAATGTGTGCTAGAAGTAAGAAGGAATGTTCCAAACTCCCTCAGATTTTAATTTCAGACTATAACAATAGCTAAAAGCAAATTACCGCGGAGGCTGGAATCTGAAACAAAAACAGAAAATGCTAGAAAGTTTCACCAAGTCCAACCGCATTTGTGATGAGAGAAATGGAGTTAATGATTTGAGTCTGGATGACTTTTCGTTAGAGCTGTAATGGAGGTCTTGGGGGACCCTCTTGTGTGGCAGTATGCTGTCTAGTCTCTATTATTCAGGAACCACCTGGCCTTGTGTAAGCCTTTTCTTTGCAAACCCTGGGAACCTGTTTCTGTCCCTCCTTCATGCCAGGGCTGCCCCTCCCCTTTGTATCTTGCTTGTTCCATGGCCTGCCAGCCCCCTTGCTCCACCCTCCACTGCCCCACCCCTCAGTCTCTTCCTCTGTCCCTATCTCTGGCCATCTCTCTCTCTCTCTCTCTCTCTCTCTTTCTTTCTGACCTCAACCATGTTGCCCCTTCCCTCCTGGCTGCGTGGTGGCCTCCTCCTGGCATTGCCAACACCCTATTCTGCCACATACTCCCTCCTGTCCCCTTGCACCTTGACCGAGTGTGCTTTTTCACATCTGCAGACTCCAGATAACTTGATAGGAAAGATGGTGTCTTGCATTAAGTGTATTACTCCTAAACTATTCTCAGTTGTACTGGAAATTTTCATGATGTTTATGGCAATTTTGCAAATGTGTAACAAGCATATTTATTCCTCATCTATTGCATAATAACAAATGTGTCATCACTCACCTGATAAAGGAACAGCGTTCCAAAAGGTCATGATGCCAAATAAACCTGTTGGACTTTAACCTGGTGTTGTAAGACTTCTTACTGTGCCCACCCCAGTCCAACACCAGCATCTCCACATCATCATAGCACATGTTTAGCAGAAGCTGCTGATGTGAACCTTGAAAAGCTTGAGTGATGGAGAAGCAAAAGATTTATGTTAATGAACCTGAGGAAGTAAGTACATTAAGTTCAACCTCTGGCAATTGCACAAAATGCAAGGTTGTAGGAACGAGCAAGAGACAGCTTCAAAGGAACGGGGCAACTGCAAACCATCAGCTGGAGAGCTTTCAGTTTTGCCTTTTTTAACTGTTGCCTGCTGGAATCACAACTGGCTGGCCAGAGGCAGGGTCCAATGGCCAGGGCCCAAAGAAACAAAGGTATGTTGTTTGGGGAGGAAGGTGGGGCACACCAAGGACAAAGCCGATCGTGTCGCTGTAGGAAAACACATCTGCTTCTTGTAGACCATAAGGACATTGCACTGCTGGACCCAGTGTGCTGTGTGGCATCTGATGATGATATGTTATTCTCTGTGTCACTTTCCTTACAGCATTGAACTTGATGAATTACCACTGGTACAGACGGCTGGTAATTTGTTTAAGGACATGTGCTACAAATACCGAGAAGAGTTGATGGCTGGGATCATCGTTGCTGGGTGGGATAAAAGAAAAGGTGGACAGGTAAATTTTGTGGTTTAATTCCCATCATTTTGATTGGATGGGGCGGCTTTGTGATGTGGGGGAGGAGGGGTCCGACGGTCATTGCTGTTTGTGGGAATGTCCCGTGGCCTTTGGCCTTTGTGTGGGGTGGAGCGGGTGGTCTGACAGTCATTGCTCTTTGTGATGGGCGGGGGAATCCTTTGGCCTTTGTAGTTGGGGTGAAGCTCCCACAGCCTTTGTCCTTTGTAGTTGGGGTGGTCCCGTGGCCGTTGCCTTTGCGGTAGGGGGGTTTGGTCCCACAGAATTTGCCCTTTGTAGTGGGGAAAGTGGTCTCGCGGTCATTCGTCTTTGTGGTTTTGGGGGCTCCTGCAGCCATTGCCCTTTGTGGTGGAGGGGTCTCACGGTCTTTGGCCTTTGGCCCCCTGATGGAAGAATTAATGAGTGACCTTAGATTTTCTCTCTCCATTATCATGAACAATTGCCTCTCTAACTTTTCTCTCTTTTGAGGTCCTTGAATGTCTTGTTGCTACTTCTCTCCGTGTCCACTTGTTCAGTAATTCCCTACTGGGAATCCCTCCTTTGAAATGCTCTTTCTGAGAGTTGGTGCAGACCCATTGGGCCAAATGGCATCCTTCTGCACTGTAGGGACTCTGTGGTTCAAAGGCCCATTGGCATCGGGTAGGGATAGGCAATATATAACAGCTGTGCCCAAAGATGTGCGGGTTAGATTGATTGGCAATGCTAAATGGCCCCTTAGTGTCCTAAGCTGCATATGTTAGAGGGATTAGTGGGGTAAATATATGGGATTACAGGGTGGGATTGTCATCGGTTCAGACTCGATGGGCTGAGTGGCCTCCTTCTGCATTGAAGGATTTCTATGTTATCCCCACATTAAGCAAGTTCAAATAATTGTATATCCCCTTCTTTCTCTCTTCAAATGTATCAGTTCATGATCAGGTACATTCCTTTGGTGGAAGATATAGTTTCTGACTGTCCCCAAATTACCAGGCTTCACATGTGAGTCCTTGTGATCATTCTGGGAGAGTTCTAACCTTATTTTTGATTGTAGGTGTACACAGTTCCCATGGGTGGGATGATGGTCCGGCAGCCATTCTCCATTGGTGGCTCTGGAAGTACCTACATCTACGGTTATGTTGACTCCTCGTACAAACCCGGAATGACGAAGGAGCAGTGTTTAGACTTCACAGCAAATGGTGAGTGTAGAGGCAGAATTTGCGTGTAATTATAAAAGTGTAAGGCAGTAGAATTAATACTTAGTCAGGGAAATTGAAGAGTGGAAAATTTGAACAGCAGATCAGAAGAATTTATCATTAAACTGTAATATGTCAAAGTTTCTATTAATAGTGGTCTTCTTAGACTTGCATTTAGTAAGTGCACTTAGGATAAGAAGTGCTAACCACATCCAAAGTGATGAGCAAATGATGCTTTTTTTAAGTAAATACAGATTCAATAATATTTTATTGGTTGAGGAAAGGTTGCAGTTTGGAATGTATTGATTAGTTTAAATTGGAGTCATTGAACTTTATAATATCTCAACATCCTTCATGTCCAGTTTTAAGAACAATTTCTTTAAAATATGTGTCCAACGTATAGACTTTTCTGGTTGCATTAAGGAAAGCAGGTACTTTTGAATGGAAACAGTTTCATCTTAGCAATTGAAAATACCTAAGGGAATGAGTCGAAATGTTGAATCTGAGTATTAGAATGATGGTTTTCATGTCTTTGGGAAACAGTTTATCCTCAAGCTTGTGAACAATGGCAGGAGATTCCTGGGCCACCAAAGGTCAGATAGTCTTCGATTTCCACATCCAGAAAGACCAACAGGACTTCCATTCTGAGGGCAAATAGTCTTTGGATCTTTCCAGTCAGTTAAATCAGGTTGTGAGGAGGATGCAGAATGACGCTACCCTGTGGCCAGAATTTTACTGGTACACCCATCCTGATTCCAGGGATGGGTGAGGCTCAGAGAACGGCATTTTCCATTGGCCTTGGGCGGGATTGTATGAACCTCAGGAAGATGTGCCCGTAAAATTAATACAGGTTGTGCTAGGCTACCCTTGTATTCTTGGTTTCAATGTTTACTGAAAGCTCACCTTCTGTCATTGTTGGTAAACACAGTGAATCGCTTGTTCAATCTCAGAGTAACAGAAGGAGTTAGCTCCTGTAACCCCAGGTTAGAAGGGAAGAGATTCAACAAGGTCTCCTGAACCTGACCACTATTCGGTGCCCCAAATTTTTTTATATACATTCGTGGGACATGGCCATTGCTGGCTGGCCAGCATTTATTGCTCATCCCTAATTGCCTTTGAGAAGATGGCGGTGAGCGCCTTCTTGAATCGCTGCAGTCCACATACTGTGGGTTGACCCACAATGTCGTTAGGGAGGGAACTCCAGGATTTTGACCCAGCGACTGCAAAGGAACGGCCGATATATTTTCAGGTCAGGACGGTGAGTGGCTTGGAGGGGTATTTGCAGGTGGTGTTATTCCCGGGTATCTGCTTCTCTTGTCCTTCTAGGGAACAGGGTGGCTCAGTAGTTAGCACTGCTGCAACACAGCGCCGGGGACCCGGGTTCAATTCCCAGCTTGGGTCACTGCCTGTGTGTTCTCCCCGTGTCTGCATGGGTTTCTTCCGGATGCTCTGGTTTCCTCCAGAGTCTGAAAGACGTGCTGGTTAGGGTGCATTGCCCGTGCTAAATTCTCCCTCAGTGTAACCCGAACAGGTGCCAGAATGTGGCGACTAGGGGATTTTCACAGCAACTTCATTGCAGCGTTAATGTAAGCCTACTTGTGACATTTAACTAGATGGAAGTGGTTGTGGGTTTAGAAGGTGCCGTTTAAGGATCTTTGGTGAATTGTTCCAGTGCATCTTGTTTGTGGTTGACACTGCTGCTACTGAGCTTTGGTAGTGGAATGAGTGTATGTTTGTAGATGTGGTGCCAATCAAGTGGGTTGCGTTGTCCTGGATGATGGCAAGCTGCTTGAGTGTTGTTGGAGTTGCAAACATCCAGGAAAGTGGGGAGTATTTCCTCATACTCCTGACTTGTGTCTTGTAGATGGTGGATAGGCTTTGGGGAGTGAGGAGGTGAGTTACCCGCCACAGTATTCTTAGCCTTTGACCTGTCCTTGTAGCCACTACGTGTTGAGTTTCTGGTCAATGCTAACCCCAAGGATGTTGAGGATTCAGTGATGGTTACACCGATGAATGCCAAGGGTTGGTGGCTAGAGTCTCTTATTGGTGATGGTCAGTGCCTGGCATTTGTGTGGTGCAGATGTTACTTGCCACTTGTCAGGCCTAGACTGGATATTGTCGCGGTCTCGCTGCATTTGAACACGGACTGCTTCAGTATCTGGGGAGTCGCCAATGGTGCTGAACATTGTGCAATCGTCAGCAAACATCCCCACTTCTGACCTTTTGGTGGAGGGAAGGTCATTGATGAAGTAGCTGAAGATTGTTGGGCTTAGGACTACCCTGGGAGACTCCTGCAGAGATGTCCTGGAGCTGAGATGACTGATCCTTCACAACTACAACCATCTTCCTACGTACCAGGTATGACTGTAACCAGCAGAGTGTTTGCCCCTGGAAACCCATTGATTCCAGTTTCGCTAGAGCTCCTTGACGCCACACTCTGTTGAATGCGGCCTTGATGTCATAAGAACATAAGAACATAAGAAATAGGAGCAGGAGTAGGCCATCCAGCCCTTCGAGCCTGCCCCGCCATTCAATAAGATCATGGCTGATCTGTCGCTGCTCAGTTCCACTTTCCCGCCCTCTCCCCATAACCCTTAATCCCCTCTCCTATCAAACTTGCTGTTTTCACTGTTTGACTTGCGAGTAGTTCTATTTGGTAGCTTCACCAGGTTGACATCTCATTATTGTGTATGCCTGGTACTGCTGCTGCTGCAGTCTCCATTGAACCAGGGTTAATCCCCTGGCTTGATGCTAACGGTTGAATGGGGGAGTATCTGGGCCACGACATTGCAGATTGTGCTGGAATACAATTCTGCTGCTTTTGATGGCCCACTGTGCTTTATGTCAAGGGCTGTCACTCTCGCCTCACCTCTGAGATTCAGCTCTTTGACCCATGTTTGAACCAACACTGTAATGAGGTCAGGAGCTGAGTGACTGGCAGAACCCAAGCTGAGCTTCGCTGAGGAGGTGTTGATGATTGAGAGTAGACTAGGAAGTAATTGGATGGGTTGGATTTGTCCTGTTTCTTGTGTACGGAACATACCTGGGTAATTTTCCACCTTGTTGGGTAGATGCCAGTGTTGTAACTGTACTGGAAGAGCTTAGCTAGTTCTGGAACACAAATCTTCAGTATTATTGCTGCAGTGTTATCAGGGCCCATTGCCTTTGCAGTGTCTGGTGCCTCCAACTGTTTCTTGACATCATGTGGAGTGAATCGAATTGGCTGGAGACTGACATCTGAGATGTTGGGGACCACTGAGGAGGCTGAGATGGATCATCCACTCAGCACTTCCGGCTGAAGATTGCTGCGAATGCTTCAGCCTTACCTTTTGCACTGATGTGCTGGGTTCCTCCATCATTGACGATGAGGATATTTGCGGAGCCTCCTTTTCCAGTGAGTTATTTAATCTTCCACCACCATTCTCGACTGGACGTGGAAGGACTGCAGAGCTTCGATCTGATCTGTTGGTTGTGGGGTGGCCTAGCTCTGTCTAGCACTTGCTGTTTTCACTGTTTGACATGCGAGTAGTTCTATTTGGTAGCTTCACCAGGTTGACATCTCATTATTGTGTATGCCTGGTACTGCTGCTGCTGCAGTCTCCATTGAACCAGGGTTAATCCCCTGGCTTGATGCTAACGGTTGAATGGGCGAGTATCTGGGCCACGACATTGCAGATTGTGCTGGAATACAATTCTGCTGCTTTTGATGGCCCACTGTGCTTTATGGATGCCCAGTCTTGAGTTGCTAGATTGGTTCAAAGTCTGTCCCATTTAGCACAGTGATAGTGCCACACAACATAGTGGAGGTTATTCTCAATGTGAAGACAGGACTGTGCAGTGGTCACTCTTACTGATACTGTCATGGACAGATGCATCTGCAGCCGGCAGATTGGTAAGGATGAGGTCAAGTATGTTATTTCCTCTTGGTTCTTTCACCATCTGCGCCTCAGTGCTTCCTCCAAGTGTTGTTTGACATGGAGGAATACTGATTCATGAGCCAAAGGAGGACGGTGCGTGGTAACCAGTAAGAGGTTTCCTTGCCCATGTTTAACCTCATGGGGTCTGGAGTTGATGTTAAGGACTCCCAGGGCAACTCCTTTCTGACTGTATACCAGTGTGCTGCCATCTCTGCTCGACCTGTTCTCCTGGTGGGACAGGACATATCCAGGGATGGTAATGGTGGTGCCTGGGGTGTTATCTGTCAGATATGATTCTATGAGAATGACTATATCAGGCTGTTCCTTGACTAGCCTGTGAGACAGCTCTCCCAATTTTGGCACTAGCCCCTAGATGTTAGTAAGGAGGACTCTGCAGGGTGGATAGGGCTGTTTGATTTGCCGATGTCTTTTCCGGTGCTGAGGTCAGTGCCACGTGGTCTGTCCAGTTTGACTTCTTTGTTAAGACTTTGTAGTGACTGATACAACAGAATTGTTCTCACTGGAGCGACAGAGGTTGAGGGGAGACCTGATAGAAGTCTACAAGATTATGAGAGGCACGGACAGAGTGGATAGTCAGAAGCTTTTTCCCAGGGTGGAAGAGTCAATTACTGGGGGGGGCACAGGTTTAAGGTGCAAGGGGCAAGTTTTAAAAGAGATGTACAGATTTTTTACACAGAGAGTGGTGGAACTCATTGCCGGGGGAGGGAGTGGAAGTGGATACAGTAGTGACTTTTAAGGGGCATCTTGACAAGTACATGAATGACATGGGAATAGAGGGATATGGTTGGAGGACCGAAGGGCCTGTTCCTACGCTGTAATTTTCTTTGCTCTTTGAGTGATTTGCTGGGCCATTTCAGAGGGCAGTTGAGAGTCAAACACATTGCTGTGGCTCTGGAGTCACATGTAGGCCAGACCAGGTAGGGATGGCAGATTTCCTTCCCTAAAGAGACATTACTGAACCAGATGTGTTTTTCTGACAATCGACAATGAGTCATCAGTAGATTCTTAATTCCAGAATTTTTTTATTGAATTCAAATTCCACCGTCTGCCGAGGCGGTATTCAAACCCTGGTCCCCAGAACATTAGCTGAGTGCCTGGATTGACCCCTAGGCCATCGTCTTCCCCCCAGTTACAATATGTTTTAGTGAGAACAGCCTTTGCTTTGGGCTTTGTTGGGATGGTGTAGTGTGACATTCAGTAGATGAGTGACGAAGGATGCTTCTTTAGGAAAAACAAGGGTGAAAACAAATGCTGTACTTGGAGTTTCTTTCATTTTCTATTTGTGTTGCAGCTCTTGCACTTGCAATGGATCGAGATGGGTCAAGTGGTGGGGTAATTCGTTTAGCAGCCGTCACTGAGAAAGGAGTTGAACGCAAGGTCATTTCTGGGCACCAGCTCCCGAAGTTTTCTTCAGCATGAGGTGATTGGCAAGAGCAGTTCAACGTGAATTTTCAGTGAAGATTCATCGCTGTCAATGCTAGGTTTTGTTTAATGTGTATTATTCAGTATGTTGTAGTGTTGTTTAAAGCCTTCCAGTAACAACTTTCATGAAATATTACAATTAAAATGGTTCCAAAAAATATTGTTTTTATGTCTCTGATCTGAACGGTCTATGGTTATTATTCCTATTGGGGGCCATTAACATTTAAGAATAAATCTGAAGGGTCAGTTACAGGGGGACACAAGTTATAAGTGAGGGGTGGGAGGTTTAGAGGAAAAATATTCAGAAGATGGTGGAGGTGGGATGCCTCACATCATTTAAAAACTACTTGGCACATCGTAACATTCAAGGCTGTGGGCCAAGTGCTGGCAAGTGGGATTAGGGCGTTTCATGTGTCGGCACAGACTCGATGCACAGTCATTGAATGTTAGAATTACTTAAACAGAAACTTTATTGTTTTTCAAAAATATTTAACCAAATAAGAATTATTAAATTAACACCAAAGCTTATAGAGGCTAATGCTACAAACTCAGTTCCACTTTTTACTTATCTTACTGAACTTTGAAGGTTTATTCAACTCAAAAGATGTCACCACATTCTTATTAGTTCGGTTGACCTTAGTCTTCCAGCAATTTCTCCAAGGTGAGATTCTAAACAAGTCCTTTGCGAATCCTCCACGTTTTCCTTTGTGGGGTGGATGCGTCTGTTTGTATTGCTGGCAGGTATGTAACAGCCTTCTCACAATTACTGTGTGCCACAAGATTCTGACAATCACTGTCCATTTCTTCCACATGTTGGAAACTGAAGGAAATCTTCCAGCTGCTTTAAGCCCAAACTCAACTCCTGTTTCTGTCAGTAAACAACAGTAGAACCATCCAACAAAGCCTTACCCTTAATCTCCGTTGGAATGTGACATGCTTTGGGATGATTCAACCAGAGATGCAAATAAATTATTTGATTTTTGATATGTGTCTGATCATGCAAACTATATGAATAATTTTCTATTACTAACAGGAATTTGGAGATGTTAGGGGTAAGTTTTTCACTCAGAGGGTGGTGAGTGAATGGAATCGGCTGCTGTCGGTGGTGGTGGAGGCGAGCTCGCTGGGGTCTTTTAAAAGACTTCTGGATGAGTATATGGGATCTAATGGGATTGGGGGTTATAGGTAGGTCTATGGCTTAGTAGGTATAGATGTGATCGGCGCAACTTGTGGGCCGAAGGGCCTGTTTGTGCTGTAGTGTTCTATGTTCTAATTTACAACTGTGTGTAATGTTCGATGTTAGGGATTGTGGGTTTTAAATAAGTCCTTTGGAGATAAAGTCCTATCTTTACATTGAGGATACTGTCCATCATGTTGTGTGGTACTATCACTGCTAAATGGGATAGATTTTGAACAGACCTAGAAACTCAAGATTGGGCATCCATGAGGCCCTGTGGGCAGCAGAATTCTACTCGGCCATAACCTGTAACCTCATGGCCCAGCGTATCTGTGGACAACATGTTGGCACAGTCCCTCACTGGACACGGATTCGATTCCCAGCCTCGGATCATTGTCTGTGAGGAGTCTGCATGTTCTCCCCTTGTCTATGTGGGTTTCCTCTGGGTGCTCTGATTTCCTCACCCAGTAGGAAAGATGTACTGGTTAGGTGCATTGACCCGACCAGGCGCTGGAGTGTGGTGACAAGGGGAACTTCCCAGTAACTTTGTTGCGGTGTTAATGAAAGCCTTACTTGTGACTAATAAATAGACTTTAACTTTATAGCTCCCATTCTGCCATTACCAACAAATCAGGGAACAATCCTGGTTCAATGAAAAGTAAAGGAGGGTATGTGGGGAACAGCATCAGGCTTTTCTAAAAATGATGTAAAGCTGGTGAACTCCCACACGGGACTAATTCAGTGCCAAATGACTTAAGCAGCAAGTAATAGACAGGGCTAACCATCAGAATGCTGCAGAAGGGTTAGGGTGCACGGAGTTGGGGGTAAGGTGTTAGCATGGATAGAAGATTGGTTGTTTAATAGGAAGCAGAGAGTTGGAATCAATGGGTGCTTTTCTGGTTGGCACTTGGTGACTAGTGGAGTGCCGCAGGGATCAGTGCTGGGGCCTCAACTGTTTACCATTTACATAGCCGATCTGGAGGAGAGGGCTGAGTGAAGGGTGACAAAATTTGCTGATGACACGAAGATGAGTGGAAAAGCAAATTGCGTGGAGGACGCAGAAAGTCTGCAGAGGGATCTGGATAGGCTGAGCGAGTGGGCGAGGACCTGGCAGATGGAGTACAATGTTAGCAAGTGTGACGTTATCCTTTTTGATAGAAGTAATAGTAGGAGGGATTACTATTTAAAGGGCGAAAAGCTGCAGCATGCTACGGTGCAGAGGGACCTGGGGGTCCTTGTGCACGAATCGCAAAAACCCAGTCTGTAGGTGCAGCAGGTGGTCAAGAAGGCGAATGGGATGCTGGCCTTTATAGCGAGGGGGATTGAATATAAAAGCAGGGAGGTCTTGCTGCAACTGTACAGGGCACTGGTGAGGCCGCAGCTGGAGTACTGTGTGCAGTTTTGGTCGCCGCACTTACGGAAGGATATTTTGGCGTTGGAGGGAGTGCAGAGGAGGTTTACTAGGCTGATACCGGAGATGAGGGGGTTGGACTATGAAGAGAGACTGAATAGACTGGGTCTGTACTCGTTGGAGTTTAGAAGGCTGAGGGTGGATCTTATAGAGATGTATAAGATAATGAAGGGGGCGGATAGGATAAAGGTAGAGAGATTCTTCCTGCTTAGAAAGGACAGCAGGACTAGAGGACACAGCCTGAAGATAAGCGGGGGGGGAGGTGGGACGGGGGGACAGTTTAGAACGGAGTTGAGGAGGAACTTCTTCACTCAAAGGATGGTGAATCTCTGGCATTCTCTGCCCATTGAAGTGGTGGAGGCTGCCTCGCTAAATATATTTAAGTCACGGGTAGATAGGTTTCTGATAGACAAAGGAATTAAGGGATATGGGGAGAAAGCGGGAAAGTGGAACTGATCCACTTCAGATCAGCCATGATCTTATTGAATGGCGGGGCAGGCTCGAAGGGCTAGATGGCCTCCTCCTGCTCCTATTTCTTATGTTCTTTTATCAGATCATTCTAAGCTCTGCAGTCCTACCACATCCAGCCATGAATGGTGGATGTACATAAACATCTCACTGGAGCCCTACTGATGAGGGTAGGGTAGTGGGTATTATCTACGTGCACTTCAGTAAGGCCTTTGACAAGGTCCCTCATGGCAGACTGGTGCAGAAGGTGAAGTCGCATGGGATCAGAGGTAAGCTGGCAAGGTGGATACAAAACTGACTCTGTCATAGAAGACAGAGGGTAGCAGTGGAAGGGTGTGTTTCTGAATGGAGGGCTGTGACAAGCGATGTTCCTCACGGAAGGTTTTCTTTCCCTTTAAAAGGAGCTTGCCTTAGAGGGTTCGACCTCATTGTTTCCAGAGGAGAAGTTGGAGTGGAGACTTATTACAAAAAGTTTGAAGGATTGGGACCTCTTCTGGGGCAGGTGGGACTTGTACAAGGGAGACAGGTTACACCTAAACAACAAGGGGATCAATATACTTGCAGGGAGGTTTGCTAGTGTTATTGGGGAGCATTTGAACTAGATTTGCAGGGGGAGGGGACCAGAGTGTCAGAGCAGATAGTGGAGTGGGGGTAAAAAGACAGGTTAGTTCAAGCAAAATCACAAATGGAAGGGTTGAGTATGGTGGAAAGATTGACATGTGGGAATATGACATTGTAGCCATTAGTGAAACTTGGTTACAGGAGGGGGAGGACTGGCAGCTCAATGTTCCAGGGTTCCAATGTTTCAGGTGTGATAGAGGCAGAGGGATAAAAGGTGGGAGTGGGGGTGGCATTGTTGGTCAGGGAAAATGTTACAGCGGCACTCAGGCAGGATAGATTAGGGAGCTTGTCTACAGAGGCCCTATGGGTGGAGCTGAGAAACAGGAAAGGTACGACCACATTAATGGGGATGTATTATAGACCACCCCATAGTCAGTGAGAATTGGAGGAGCAAATCAGCAGAGAGATAGCTGAGAACTGCAAGAAACAGAAAGTTGTGATAATAGGGGATTTTAATTTTCCACACAAAGATTGGGACACACGTACTGTTAAAGGTTTAGACGGGGTAGAGTTTGTAAAATGTGGTCAGGAGAATTTTCTACATCAGTATATAGAGGTGCCAACCAGAGAGGATGTGATATTGGATCTCCTATTGGGAAATGAGTTAGGGCAGGTGATGGATGTGAGTGTGACAGAACCAGTGATCATAATGCCATTAGTTTCAACCTGATCATGGGTAAGGATAGATCTGGTCCTCGGGTTGAAGTTCTGAACTGGAAAAAGGCCAAATTTGATGAAATGAGAAGGGATCTGGGAAGTGTGGATTGGCACAGGCTGTTCTCTGCTAAGGATGTAAATGGAAAGTGGGAGGCCTTCAAAGGAGAAACTTTGAGAGTGCAGAGTTTGTATGTTCCTGTCAGGATTAAAGGCAAAGTAAATAGGGATAAGGAACCTTGGTTCTCGAGGGAGATTGTAACGCTGATTAAGAGGAGGAGAGAATTCTATGTAATGTACGGGCAGCAAGGAACAGCTCAGATGCTCGAGGAGTATAAAAAATGCAAGAAGCTACTTAAGAGGGAAATCAGGAGGGGTAAAAGAAAGCATGAGGTTGCTTTGGCAGACAGAGTGAAGGAAAATCCAAAGAGCTTCGATAGGTATGTTAGGAGCAAAAGGATAGCAAGGGATAAAATTGGTCCTCTCGAAGACCAGAGAAACATTTGGGTGTTGCAGCAGGAGCCGGGCTGGAAATTTGGGGATTTAGATTCCAGAGATTGGGAAAAAAAATGTTTTTGTTATGATCTTATTGAATGGCGGGGCAGGCTTGAGGGGCTAGACGGCCAACACCTGCTCCTATTTCTTATGATCAGTGCTGGGATCTTTGCTGTTTGTAATATATATAACTGATTTGGAGGAAAATGTAACTGAATTGATTAGTAGGTTTGTGGACGACACAAAGGTTGGTGGATTTGCAGATAGCGATGAGGACTAACAGAGGATACAGCAGGATATAGATCAGTTGGAGACTTGGGTGGAGAGATGGCAGATGGAGTTTAATCCGGACAAATGTGAGGTAATGCATTTTGGAAGATTGGAAATATACAGTAAATGGCAGAACCCTTAAGAATATTGATAGGCAGAGGAATCTGGGTGTACAGGTACACAGGTCACTGAAAGTGGCAATGCAGGTGGAGAAGGTGGTCAAGAAGGCATACGGCATGCTTGCCTTCATCGGCCGGGGCACTGAGTTTAAAAATTGGCAAGTCATGTTGCAGCTTTATAGAACCTTAGTGAGGCTGCACTTGGAATATGGTGTTCAATTCTGGTCACCCACACTACCAGAAGGATGTGGATGCTTTGGAGAGGGGACAGAAAAGATTTACCAGGATGTTGCCCCTGGTATGGAGGGCATTAGCTATGAGGAGAGGTTGGAGAAACTTGGTTTGTTCTCACTGGAGCGACGGAGGTTGAGGGGAGACCTGATAGAAATCTACAAGATTATGAGAGGCACGGACAGAGTGGATAGTCAGAAGCTTTTCCCCAGGGTGGAAGAGTCAGTTACTGGGGGGGCACAGGTTTAAGGTGCGAGGGGCAAGGTTTAAAGGAGATGTACGAGGCAGATTTTTTACACAGAGGGGGGTGGGTGCCTGGAACTTGCTGCCGGGGGGAGGGAGTGGAAGCGGATACGATAGTGAGTTTTAAGGGGCTGCTGGACAAATCCATGAATAGGATGGGAATAGAGGGATATGGTCCCCGGAAGGGTAGGAGGTTTTAGTTCAGTCAGGCAGCATAGCTGGGGCAGGCTTGGAGAGCCAAAGAGCGTGTTCCTGTGCTGGAATTTGCTTTGTTCTTTAGAGCAGGAGGCTGCACAGTTTTTGAGTATCCCCGATATCAGTCTCTAAACCACCATCCAATCCAACACAATACGTTTTCACATGCCCCTATTACAGCCTATTTATCCACATTTAGTCCCTCACAGTCCATGTACACTCTCCACTATTATGGTCTGGTTATCCATTTTACATCTCCTCCCACAGTCCATGGACATGCTTGGTGTCAGTTCCTAAATCCCTATTCAGTCTCCCAAATTCCAAATACACACACCCTGATCACACTTTCTATATCCCCATTTAATCTTCCACAGTCCATGTATACTTTCCCATAGTGCAGTTCAATGAAATGTGCAGGAGAGCATGCCAGGAACAGCACCAGCCATATCTTAAATTGACGTGGTAAGGGTCAGTATAGGACAGAGAAACTAGAAGCAGGAGTAGACCATTTGGCCCTTGGAGCCTGCTCCACCATTCATCTTGATCAGGATCGATTATCGAATACAATATCCTGATCCTCCCTTCTCCTGATATCCATTGATCCCTTTAGCCCCAAGTGCTATATTTAATTTACGTTTGAACATTTATCACCTTAAATGCTGTCTTTCAGTAATGTTCATTCCATTGGTGCTGTTCCTATAATATTCCAGAACATAGATAAGATTGTTACAGCAAAGGTGTCCGTTGGGATTGTCAAGTCTGTGGGATCTTCAAGATTCTGGAACACTCCCACTTTGAGAACCGCAGTTTATTTCCTTCACAGAAAATTATCCAGAAAACTGAATGAACCTGCTTCAACCAAAGACTCAGGCTGTAGGCTTCAGAACCTAACCAGTGAAATTATTTATTCTTCATTCTCTAGTTTTCCATTTAGTAATTGCAGAGTTTTTGTTCCTTAGTGAAACTGTCAAACCGCATGGTTTTGAAAATCTCCACCAGATTGCTTGCATTTGAGAGCGAAACTGATGTCAAATTGATAAAGGGGATTGGAGGTAACAATGATTGATGGCATTTGGTGAGGCAAAAATACAACATTGGAGGATTATTGACTGGACGTAAAGGTGGAAAGTATTATTGGATGTGCTGCAGTCTGTTTTTCCCTTTAAGAGAAATTCCATGAATGACTTGTATGCAGATTCTATTGTGCGTAACCTTCACCGGAATAATGTGTCTCCCCACCTTTCTCCCCACCTCTTTCTCCCCGCCAGTACCTCCCCCCTCCCCTGTTCTTCCCCCACCGTTCCTCTCTCCCCCCCCACCCCGTTCCTCTCCCCCTCCGTTTGTCCTCCTCTCCCCGTTACTCACATTCTACCTCCCCCCGGGGTTAGTGTTATTATGGTTAGGATTAGGGTCATTAAGATTAGGGTTAAGGGTTAAGGGTTAGGGATAGGGGATGGGGTTAGCCGTGAGGGTTGTGAGGGTTAGGTTTAGCGTCTGCATTAGGGTTAGGGTGAGGGTTAGGGAGAGGGTTAGGGTCATTAGGGTTAGGGTATTGGGGTTAGGGGTTAGGGTTAAGGGTGAGGGTGTATTCGGGTTAGGGTATTTGGGTCAGGGTTAGGGTTAGGCAG
Source organism: Carcharhinus amblyrhynchos (assembly GCF_965287045.1). Taxonomy (NCBI): domain Eukaryota; kingdom Metazoa; phylum Chordata; class Chondrichthyes; order Carcharhiniformes; family Carcharhinidae; genus Carcharhinus; species Carcharhinus amblyrhynchos. The sequence goes on along the minus strand of NW_027650069.1, from coordinate 44,658 downwards.
TCTGCGTTAGGGTTAGGGCATTAGGGTTAGGGTTTGGGTTGGGGTTAAGGGTTAGGGTTAGGGGTTACGGGTTACGGTTAGGGTTAGGCTTAGAGTTAGGCGTAGGGTCAGGGTCAGGGTAAGGGTCAGGGTTAGGGTTAACAGAGGGTAGAAACAGTGGGGGAGAGAAAGTGTGCTGGAAATCGCGGGGGGGGGTGTGGAAAAAGAGGGGGAGAATCAGGGGGCTGGAAACAGAGCGGGAGAAACAGAGGGGGAGAAACAGGGGGCTGGAAACAGAGGGGGAGAAACGGGGGCTAGAAACAGGGGGGAGAAACAGGGGGCAGGTTGCAGAGGGTGAGAAACAGGGGGCTGCAAACAGAGGGGGAGAAACAGAAGGAGAGATACAGAGTGGGAGAAACAGAGGGGGAGAAACAGGGGGCTGGAAACAGAGGGGGAGAAACAGAGGGGGAGAAACAGGGGGTTGGAAACAGAGGGGGAGAAGCAGAGGGGGAGAAACCGGGGGCTGGAAACAGTTGTTGAGAAACAAAGGGGGAGAAACAGAGTGGGAGAGTCAGACGGGGAGATTCAGAGGGGGAGAAACTGGGGACTGGAAACAGAGGGTGAGAAACAGAGATGGAGAAACAGGGGGATGGAAACAGCGGGGGAGAAACCGGGGGCAGGAAACAGAGGGGGAGAAACAGAGGGGGAGAAACAGGGGGCTGGAAACAGAGGGGAAGAAACGGGGGTCTGGAAACAGAGGGGGAGAAACAGGGGGCTGTAAACAGAAGGGGAGAAACAGAGCGGGAGAAACAGTGGGGTAGAAACAGGGGGCTGGAATGAGCGAGGGAGAAAGAAAGGGGGATAAAGAGAGGGAGAGAAACAGAGTGCTGGAAACAAAGGGGGAGAAGCAGAGGGGGAGAAACAGAACGGGAGAAACCAAGGGCTGGAAACACAGGGGGAGAAACAGGGGGCTGGAAACAGAGAGGGTGAAACAGAGGGGGAGAAACAGGGGGCAGGAAACAGAGGGTTGGAAACAGAGAGCTGGAATCAGAGGGGGAGAAACAGGGGGCAGGAAACAGAGGGGGAGAAACAGAGGGGGAGGGTCAGGGGTCTGGAAACAGAGGGGACGGGAAACAGAGGGGGCGGGAAACAGCAGGGGGAGAAACACAGTGGGAGAAACACAGGCGGCTGGAAACTGAGGGGTGGACACAGCGGGGGTGGACACAGCGGGGGAGAAACAGCAGGGGAGAAACAGAGGAGGAGAGACAGAGGGCCAGAAACAGAGGGAGAGAAACAGGGGGCTCAAAAGAGAGGGGGATAAACAGAGTGCTGGAAACAGAGGGGGAGAAGCAGAGGGCTGGAAAAAGGGTGGAGAGACAGGGGGCTAGAAGCAGTGGGGGAGAAACAGATGGGGAGAAGCTGCGTGGAGAATCACAGGGGGCGAAACAGAGGGGGAGAAATACGGGGCTGGAAACAGATGGGGAGAAACAGGAGGCTGGAAACAGAGGCTGGGAAACAGGAGGCTGGAAACAGCGCGGAGAAACAGGAGGCTGGAAAGAGAGGGGGAGAAACAGGAGGCTGGAAACAGAGGGGGAGAAACAGGAGGCTGGAAAGAGAGGGGGAGAAACAGGAGGCTGGAAAGAGAGGGGGAGAAACAGGAGGCTGGAAACAGAGGCTGGGAAACAGGAGGCTGGAAACAGAGGGGGAGAAACAGGAGGCTGGAAACAGAGGCTGGGAAACAGGAGGCTGGAAACAGAGGCTGGGAAACAGGAGGCTGGAATCAGAGGGGGAGAACAGGAGGCTGGAAACAGAGGGGGAGAATAGGAGGCTGGAAACAGAGGGGGAAAAAATGGAGGCTGGAAACAGAGGGGGAGAAACAGGAGGCTGGAAACAGAGGGGGAGAAACAGGAGGCTGGAAACAGAGGGGGAGAAACAGGAGGCTGGAAACAGAGGGGGAGAAACAGGAGGCTGGAAACAGAGGGGGAGAAACAGGAGGCTGGAAACAGGGGGGGAGAAACTGGAGGCTGGAAACAGGAGGCTGGAAACAGAGTGGGAGAAACAGGAGGCTGGAAACAGAGGGGGAGAAACTGGAGGCTGGAAACAGAGGGGGAGAAACAGGAGGCTGGAAACAGGGGAGGGGAACAGGAGGTTGGAAACAGAGGAGGCTAAACAGGAGGCTGGAAACAGTGGAGTAGAAACAGGTGGCTGGAAAAAGAGGGGGAGAAACAGGAAGCTGCAGTCATGGGCGGAGAAAGAGGAGGCTGGGAACAAGTGGGGAGAAAAAGGAGGCTGGAAACAGATGGGGAGAATCAGTGGGCTAGAATCAGTGGAGGAGAAACAGGAGGTTGAAAACAGAGGGGGAGAATCAGGAGGCTGGAAACGGAGGGCGGGAAACAGGAGGCTGGAAACAGAGGAGGAGAAACAGGAGGCTGGAAACAGAGGGGGAGAATCAGGAGGCTGGAAACAGAGGAGGAGAAACAGGAGGCTGGAAACAGAGGGGGAGAAACAGGAGGCTGGAAACATGTGGGGAGAAACAGGAGGCTGGAAACAGATGGGGAGAAACAGGAGGCTGGAAACAGATGGGGAGAAACAGGAGGCTGGAAACAGAGGAGGAAAAACAGGAGGCTGCAAACAGGGGCTGACAAACAGGAGGTTGGAAACGGAGCGGGAGAAACACGAGACTGGAAACACAGGGGGAGAAACAGGAGGCTTGAAACAGAGGAGGAGAAACAGGAGGCTGGAAAAAGAGGGGGAGAAACAGGAGGCTGGAAACAGAGGAGGAGAAACAGGAGGCTGGAAACAAAGGGGGACAAACAGGAGGCTGGAAACAGGGGTGCAGAAAAATGAGGCTGGAAACAGAGGGGGAGAAACAGGTGGCTGGAAACAGAGGAGGAGAAAAAGGAGGCTGGAAACAGAGGGGGAAAAACAGGAAGCTGGAAAAAGAGGGGGGGAAACGGGAGGCTGGAAACAGGGGAGGATAAACAGTAGGCTGGAAACAGAGGAGGAGATGCAGGAGGCTGGAAACAGAGGGGGAGAAGCAGGAGGGTGGAAACAGACGGGGGGAAACAGGAGGCTGGAAACAGAGGGGTAGAAACAGGAGGGTGGAAACAGAGGGGGAGAAACAGGAGGCTGGAAACAGAGGGGGAGAAACAGGAGGCTGGAAAAAGAGGGGGAGAAACCGGAGGCAGGGAACAGAGGGGGAGAAACAGGATGCTGGAAACAGAGGGGGAGAAACAGGAGGCTGGAAACAGAGGGGGAGAAACAGGGGGCTGGAAAAGGAGGTCGGGAAACAGGAGGCTGGAAACAGAGGTGGCGAAACAGGATGCTGGGAACAGAGGAGGAGAAATAGGAGGCTGGAAACAGAGGGGGAGAAACGGGAGGCTGGAAACAGAGGGGGAGATACAGGAGGCTGGAAACAGAGGGGGAGAAACAGGAGGCTGGAAAAAGACGGGGAGAAACATGAGGCAGAAAACAGAGGGGCAGAAACAGGAGGCTGGAAACAGAGGTGGGGGGAAACAGGAGGCTGGAAACAGAGGAGGAGAAACAGGAGGCTGGAAACAGAGGGGGAGATACAGTAGGCTGGAAACAGAGGGGGAGAAACAGGGGGCTGGAAAAAGAGGTCGGGAAACAGGAGGCTGGAAACAGAGGTGGCGAAACAGGATGCTGGAAACAGAGGAGGAGAAACAGGGGGCTGGAAACAGGGGGAGAAACAGGAGGCAGGAAACAGAGGGGTAGAAACAGGAGGCTGGAAACAGAAGGGTAGAAACAGGAGGCGGGAAACAGTGGAGGAGAAACAGGAGGCTGGAAACAGAGTGGGAGAAACAGGTGGCTGCAAACAGAGTGGGAGATACAGGGGGCTGGAAATTGAGGGGGAGAAATAGGAGGCTGGAAACAGAGACGTTGAAACAGGAGCCTGGAAACAGATGCGGATAAACAGGAGGCTGGAACCAGACGGGGAGAAGCAGGAGGCAGGAACCGGGGTGGAGAAACAGGAGGCTGGAAACAGAGGGGGAGAAACAGGATGCTGGAAACAGAGGGGGAGAATCAGGAGGCTGCAAACAGGGGCTGACAAAGAGGAGGCCTCCACTCCCTGTTTCTCCTCCCCTGTTTCCAGCCTCCTGTTTCTGCCCCTCTGTTTCCAGCCTCCATTTTCTCCCCCTGTCTCCAGAATGCTGTTTCTGCCCCTCTGTTTTCAGCCTCCTGTTTCTCCCCCTCTGTTTCCAGACTCCTATTTCACCCCATCTGTTTCCAGACTCCTGTTTCTCCGCCTCTGTTTCCAGACTCCTGTTTCTCCCCCTCATTTACCAGACTCCTGTTTCTCCCCCTCTGTTTCCAGACTCCTGTTTCTCACCCTCTGTTTCCAGTCTCCAGTTTCTGCCCCTCTGTTCCCAGCCTCCTGTTTCTGCCCCTCTGATTCCAGCCTCCTGTTTCTCGCCCTCTGTTTCCAGACTCCTGTTTCTGCCCCTCTGTTTCCAGACTCCTGTTTCTGCCCCTCTGTTTCCAGACTCCTGTTTCTCCCCCTCTGCTTCCAGACTCCTGTTTCTGCCCCTCTGTTTCCAGCCTCCTGTTTCTCGCCCTCTTTTTCCAGACTCCTGTTTCTCCCCCTCTGTTTCCAGGCTCCTGTTCCTGCCCCTCTGTTTCCAGACTCCTGTTTCTGCCCCTCTGTTTCCAGACTCCTGTTTCTCCCCCTCTGTTTCCTGACACCTGTTTCTGCCCCTCTGTTTCCTGCCTCCTGTTTCTCCCCCTCTGTTTCCTGACTCCTGTTTTTGCACCTCTGTTTCCAGACTCCTGTTTCTCACCCTCTGTTTCCAGACTCCAGTTTCTCCCCCTCTGTTTCCAGGCTCCTGTTTCTCCCCCTCTGTTTCCAGCCTCCTGTTTCTCCCCCTATGTTTCCAGACTCCTGTTTCTCCCCCTCTGTTTCCAGCCTCCTGTTTCTGCCCCTCTGTATCCAGCCTCCTGTTTCTCCCCCTCTGTTCCCAGACTCCTGTTTCTGCCCCTCTGTTTCCAGACTCCTGTTTCTCCCCCTCTGTTCCCAGACTCCTGTTTCTCACCCTCTGTTTCCAGACTCCTGTTTCTCCCCCTCTGTTTCCAGACTCCTGTTTCTCACCCTCTGTTTCCAGACGCCTGTTTCTCACCCTCTGTTTCCAGACTCTTGTTTCTCCCCCTCTGTTTCCAGACTCCTGTTTCTGCCCCTCTGTTTCCAGACTCCTGTTTCTGCCTCTCTGTTTCCAGACTCCAGTTTCTCACCCTCTGTTTCCAGACTCCTGTTTCTGCCCCTCTGTTTCCAGCCTCCTGATTCTGCCCCTCTGTTTCCAGACTCCTGTTTCTCACCCTCTGTTTCCTGAATCCTGTTTCTCCCCCTCTGTTTCCAGGCTCCTGTTTCTGCCCCTCTGTTTCCAGTCTCCTGTTTCTCCCCCTCTGTTTCCAGACTCCTGTTTCTCACCCTCTGTTTCCAGACTCCTGTTTCTCCCCCTCTGTTTCCAGCCTCCTGTTTCTGCCCCTCTGTTTCCAGCCTCCTGTTTCTGCCCCTCTGTTTCCAGCCTCCTGTTTCTCCCCCTCTGTTTCCAGACTCCTGTTTCTCCTCCTCTGTTTTCAGACTCCTGTTTCTGCCCCACTGTTTCCACACTCCTGTTTCCCCCCCTCTCTTTCCAGACTCCTGTTTCTCCCCCTCAGTTTCCAGACTCCTGTTTCTCCCCCTCTGTTTCCAGGCTCCTGTTTCTCCCCCTCTGTTTCCAGACTCCTGTTTCTGCCCCTCAGTTTCCAGACACCTGTTTCTCACCCTCTGTTTCCAGTCTCCTGTTTCTGCCCCTCTGTTTCCAGCCTCCTGTTTCTGCCCCTCTGTTTCCAGCCTCTGTTTCTCGCCCTCTGTTTCCAGACTCCTGTTTCTCCCCCTCTGTTTCCAGACTCCTGTTTCTGCCCCTCTGTTTCCAGACTCCTGTTTCTGCCGCTCTGTTTCCAGGCTCCTGTTTCCGCCCCTCTGTTTCCAGACTCCTGTTTCTCACCCTCTATTTCGAGATTCCTGTTTCTCCCCATCTGTTTCCAGACTCCTGTTTCTCCCTCTATGTTTGCAGTCTCCTGTTTCTGCCCCTCTGTTTCCAGACTCCTGTTTCTCCCCCTCTGTTTCCAGACTCCTGTTTCTGCCCCTCTGTTTCCAGACTCCTGTTTCTCCCCCTCTGTTTCCAGACTCCTGTTTGTGCCTCTCTGTTTCCAGACTCCTGTTTCTCACCCTCTGTTTCCTGGCTCCTGTTTCTGCCCCTCTGTTTCCAGACTCCTGTTTCTGCCCCTCTGTTTCCAGTCTCCTGTTTCTCACCCTCTGTTTCCAGACTCCTATTTCTCCCCATCTGTTTCCAGACTCCTGTTTCTCCGCCTCTGTTTCCAGACTCCTGTTTCTCCCCCTCTGTTTCCAGACTCCTGTTTCACCCCCTCTGTTTCCAGACTCCTGTTTCTCACCCTCTGTTTCCAGTCTCCAGTTTCTGCCCCTCTGTTCCCAGCCTCCTGTTTCTGCCCCTCTGTTTCCAGCCTCCTGTTTCTCGCCCTCTGTTTCCAGACTCCTGTTTCACCCCCTCTGTTTCCAGACTCCTGTTTCTGCCCCTCTGTTTCCAGACGCCTGTTTCTCACCCTCTGTTTCCAGACTCTTGTTTCTCCCCCTCTGTTTCCAGACTCCTGTTTCTGCCCCTCTGTTTCCAGCCTCCTGATTCTGCCCCTCTGTTTCCAGTCTCCTGTTTCTCACCCTCTGTTTCCTGAATCCTGTTTCACCCCCTCTGTTTCCAGGCTCCTGTTTCTGCCCCTCTGTTTCCCGACTCCTGTTTCTTCCCCTCTGTTTCCAGACTCCTGTTTCTCCCCCTCTGTTTCCAGACGCGTGTTTCTCCCCCTCTGTTTCCAGACTCCTGTTTCTCCCCCTCTGTTTCCAGACTCCTGTTTCTCACCCTCTGTTTCCAGGCTCCTGTTTCTCCCCCTCTGTTTCCAGACTCCTGTTTCTGCCCCTCTGTTTCCAGTCTCCTGTTTCTGCCCCTCTGATTCCAGACTACTGTTTCTGCCCCTCTGTTTCCAGACTCCTGTTTCTTCCCCTCTGTTTCCAGACTCCTGTTTCTCCCCCTCTGTTTCCAGACGCGTGTTTCTCCCCCTCTGTTTCCAGACTCCTGTTTCTCCCCCTCTGTTTCCAGACTCCTGTTTCTCCCCCTCTGTTTCCAGACTCCTGTTTCTCCCCCTCTGTTTCCAGACTCCTGTTTCTGCCCCTCTGTTTCCAGTCTCCTGTTTCTGCCCCTCTGATTCCAGACTACTGTTTCTGCCCCTCTGTTTCCAGACTCCTGTTTCTCCCCCTCTGTTTCCAGACGCTTGTTTCTGCACCTCTGTTTCCAGACTCCTGTTTCTGCCTCTCTGTTTCCAGACTCCTGTTTCTCCCCCTCTGTTTCCAGACTCCTGTTTCTGCCCCTCTGTTTCCAGACTCCTGTTTCTGCCTCTCTGTTTCCAGCCACCTGTTTCACACCCTCTGTTTCCAGACTCCTGTTTCTTCCCCACTGTTCTCAGACACCTGTTTCTCACCCTCTGCTTCCAGACTCCTGTTTCTGCCCCTCTGCTTCCAGCCTCCTGTTTCTCCCCCTCTGTTTCCAGCCTCCTGTTTCTCCCCCTCTGTTTCCAGACTCCTGTTTCTCCCCCTCTGTTTCCAGACTCCTGTTTCTCCCACTCTGTTTCCAGCCTCCTGTTTCTGCCCCTCTGTTTCCAGACTCCTGTTTCTGCCTCTCTGTTTCCAGACTCCAGTTTCTCACCCTCTGTTTCCAGACTCCTGTTTCTGCCCCTCTTTTTCCAGCCTCCTGATTCTGCCCCTCTGATTCCAGCCTCCTCTTTCTCACCCTCTGTTTCCTGAATCCTTTTTCTCCCCCTCTGTTTCCAGGCTCCTGTTTCTGCCCCTCTGTTTCCCGACTCCTGTTTCTTCCCCTCTGTTTCCAGTCTCCTGTTTCTCACCCTCTGTTTCCAGACTACTGTTTCTCCCGCTCTGTTTCCAGACTCCTGTTTCTCCCCCTCTGTTTCCAGACTCCTGTTTCTCCCCCTCTGTTTCCAGTCTCCTGTTTCTCCCCCTCTGTTTCCAGACTCCTGTTTCTCACCCTCTGTTTCCAGGCTCCTGTTTCTGCCCCTCTGTTTCCAGCCTCCCCTTTCTGCCCGTCTGTTTCCAGCCTCCTGTTTCTGCCCCTCTGTTTCCAGCCTCCTGTTTCTCCCCCTCTGTTTCCAGACTCCTGTTTCTCCTCCTCTGTTTTCAGACTCCTGTTTCTGCCCCACTGTTTCCACACTCCTGTTTCCCCCCCTCTCTTTCCAGACTCCTGTTTCTCCCCCTCTGTTTCCAGACTCCTGTTTCTCCCCCTCTGTTTCCAGGCTCCTGTTTCTGCCCCTCTGTTTCCAGACTCCTGTTTCTGCCCCTCTGTTTCCAGTCTCCTGTTTCTGACCCTCTGTTTCCAGACTCCTATTTCTCCCCATCTGTTTCCAGACTCCTGTTTCTCCGCCTCTGTTTCCAGACTCCTGTTTCTCCCCCTCTGTTTCCAGACTCCTGTTTCACCCCCTCTGTTTCCAGACTCCTGTTTCTCACCCTCTGTTTCCAGTCTCCAGTTTCTGCCCCTCTGTTTCCAGACTCCTGTTTCTCACCATCTGTTTCCAGACTCCTGTTTCTCCCCCTCTGGTTCCAGACTCCTGTTTCTCGCCCTCTGTTTCCTGACTCCTGTTTCTGCCCCTCTGTTTCCAGACTCCTGTTTCTCACCCTCTGTTTCCAGTCTCCAGTTTCTGCCCCTCTGTTTCCAGACTCCTGTTTCTCACCATCTGTTTCCAGACTCCTGTTTCTCCCCCTCTGGTTCCAGACTCCTGTTTCTCCCCCTCTGTTTCCAGCCTCCTGTTTCTGCCCCTATGTTTCCAGACTCCTGTTTCTCCCCCTCTGTTTCCAGCCTCCTGTTTCTGCCCCTCTGTTTCGAGCCTCCTGTTTCTACCCCTCTGGTTCCAGACTCCTGTTTCTCCCCTTCTGTTTCCAGCCTCCTGTTTCTGCCCCTATGTTTCCAGACTCCTGTTTCTCCCCCTCTGTTCCCAGACTCCTGTTTCTGCCCCTCTGTTTCCAGACTCTTGTTTCTGCCCCTCTGTTTCCAGACTCCTGTTTCTCACCCTCTGTTTCCAGACTCCTGTTTCTGCCCCTCTGTTTCCAGACTCCTGTTTCTGCCCCTCTGTTTCCAGACGCCTGTTTCTCACCCTCTGTTTCCAGACTCTTGTCTCTCCCCCTCTGTTTCCAGACTCCTGTTTCTGCCCCTCTGTTTCCAGACTCCTGTTTCTGCCTCTCTGTTTCCAGACTCCTGTTTCTCACCCTCTGTTTCCAGACTCCTGTTTCTGCCCCTCTGTTTCCAGACTCCTGATTCTGCCCCTCTGTTTCCAGCCTCCTCTTTCTCACCCTCTGTTTCCTGAATCCTGTTTCTCCCCCTCTGTTTCCAGGCTCCTGTTTCTGCCCCTCTGTTTCCCGACTCCTGTTTCTTCCCCTCTGTTTCCAGTCTCCTGTTTCTCACCCTCTGTTTCCAGACTCCTGATTCTCCCGCTCTGTTTCCAGACTCCTGTTTCTCCCCCTCTGTTTCCAGACTCCTGTTTCTCCCCCTCTGTTTCCAGTCTCCTGTTTCTCCCCCTCTGTTTCCAGACTCCTGTTTCTCACCCTCTGTTTCCAGACTCCTGTTTCTGCCCCTCTGTTTCCAGACTCCTGTTTCTGCCCCTCTGTTTCCAGACTCCTGTTTCTCACCATCTGTTTCCAGACTCCTGTTTCTCCCCCTCTGTTTCCAGACTCCTGTTTCTGCCCCTCTGTTTCCAGACTCCTGTTTCTCACCCTGAGTTTCCAGCCTCCTGTTTCTCCCCCACTGTTTCCAGCCTCCTGTTTCTCACCCACTGTTTCCAGCCTCCTGTTTCTTCCCCTCTGTTTCCAGACTCCTGTTTCTGCCCCTCTGTTTCCAGACTCCTGTTTCTCCCCCTCTGTTTCCAGACTCCTGATTCTCACCCTCTGTTTCCAGACTCCTGTTTCTCCCCCTCTCTTTCCAGACTCCTGTTTCTCCCCCTCCGTTTCCAGACACCTGTTTCTGCCCCTCTGTTTCCAGGCTCCTGTTTCTGCCCCTCTGTTTCCAGACTCCTGGTTCTGCCCCTCTGTTTCCAGCCTCCTGTTTCTCCCCCTCTGTTTCCAGACTCCTGTTTCTCCCCCTCTGTTTCCAGACTCCTGTTTCTGCCCCTCTGTTTCCAGACTCCTGTTTCTGCCCCTCTGTTTCCAGCCTCCTGTTTCTCCCCCTCTGTTTCCAGACTCCTGTTTCTCCCCCTCTGTTTCCAGACTCCTGTTTCTGCCCCTCTGTTTCCAGACTCCTGTGTCTCACCATCTGTTTCCAGACTCCTGTCTCTCCCCCTCTGTTTCCAGTCTCCTGTTTCTGCCCCTCAGTTTCAAACCTCCTGTTTCTCGCCGTCTGTTTCCAGACTCCTGTTTCTGCCCCTCTGTTTCCAGCCTCCTGTTTCTCACCCTCTGTTTCCAGACTCCTGTTTCTTCTCCTCTGTTTCCAGACTCCTGTTTCTGCCCCTCTGTTTCCAGACTCCTGTTTCTGCCCCTCTGTTTCCAGACTCCTGTTTCTCCCCCTCTGTTTCCAGACTCCAGTTTCTCCCCCTCTGCTTCCAGACTCCTGATTCTCACCCTCTGTTTCCAGACTCCTGTTTCTCCCCCTCTCTTTCCAGACTCCTGTTTCTCCCCCTCTGTTTCCAGACTCCTGTTTCTGCCCCTCTGTTTCCAGGCTCCTGTTTCTGCCCCTCTGTTTCCAGACTCCTGTTTCTGCCCCTCAGTTTCCAGCCTCCTGTTTCTCCCCCTCTGTTTCCAGACTCCTGTTTCTCCCCCTCTGTTTCCAGACTCCTGTTACTGCCCCTCTGTTTCCAGACTCCTGTTTCTCCCCCTCTGTTTCCAGACTCCTTTTTCTCCCCCTCTGTTTCCAGACTCCTGTTTCTCCCCCTCTGTTTCCAGACTCCTGTTTCTGCCCCTCTGTTTCCAGACTCCTGTTTCTCCCCCTCTGTTTCCAGCCTCCTGTTTCTGCCCCTCTGTTTCCAGACTACTGTTTCTGCCCCTCTGTTTCCAGACTCCTGCTTCGCCCCCTCTGTTCCAGAATCCTGTTTCTTCCCCTCTGTTTCCAGACTCCTGTTTCTCCCCCTCTGTTTCCAGACACCTGTTTCTGCCCCTCTGTTTCCAGGCTCCTGTTTCTGCCCCTCTGTTTCCAGACTCCTGTTTCTGCCCCTCTGTTTCCAGACTCCTGTTTCTGCCCCTCTGTTTCCAGACTCCTGTTTCTCCCCCTCTGTTTCCAGACTCCTGTTTCAGCCCCTCTGTTTCCAGACTCCTGTTTCTGCCTCTCTGTTTCCAGACTCCTGTTTCTCCCCCTCTGTTTCCAGACTCCTGTTTCTGCCCCTCTGTTTCCAGGCTCCTGTTTCTGCCCCCTCTGTTTCCAGACTCCTGTTTCTGCCCCTCTGTTTCCAGACTCCTGTTTCTCCCCCTCTGTTTCCAGACTCCTGTTTCTCCCCCTCTGTTTCCAGCCTCCTGTATCTGCCCCTCAGTTTCCAACCTCCTGTTTCTCGCCCTCTGTTTCCAGACTCCTGTTTCTCCCCCTCTGTTTCCAGCCACCTGATTCTGCCCCTCTGTTTCCAGACTCCTGTTTCTCACCCTCTGTTTCCAGACTCCTGTTTCTCCCCCTCTGTTTCCAGACTCCTGTTTCTCCCCCTCTGCTTCCAGACTCCTGATTCTCACCCTCTGTTTCCAGACTCCTGTTTCTCCCCCTCTCTTTCCAGACTTCTGTTTCTCCCCCTCTGTTTCCAGACTCCTGTTTCTGCCCCTCTGTTTCCAGGCTCCTGTTTCTGCCCCTCTGTTTCCAGACTCCTGTTTCTGCCCCTCTGTTTCCAGCCTCCTGTTTCTCCCCCTCTGTTTCCAGACTCCTGATTCTCCCCCTCTGTTTCCAGCCTCCTGTTTCTGCCCCTCAGTTTCCAACCTCCTGTTTCTCGCCCTCTGTTTCCAGACTCCTGTTTCTCCCCCTCTGTTTCCAGCCTCCTGTTTCTGCCCCTCTGTTTCCAGACTCCTGTTTCTCACCCTCTGTTTCCAGACTCCTGTTTCTCCCCCTCTGTTTCCAGACTCCTGTTTCTGCCCCTCTGTTTCCAGACTCCTGTTTCTCCCCTCTGTTTCCAGACTCCTGTTTCTCCCCCTCTGTTTCCAGACTCCTGTTTCTGCCCCTCTGTTTCCAGACTCCTGTTTCTCACCATCTGTTTCCAGACTCCAGTTTCTCCCCCTCTGTTTCCAGACTCCTGTTCCTCCCCCTCTGTTTCCAGACTCATGTTTCTCACCCTCTGTTTCCAGACTCCTGTTTCTCCCCCTCTGTTTCCAGACTCCTGTTTCTGCCCCTCTGTTTCCAGACTCCTGTTTCTCACCATCTGTTTCCAGACTCCTGTTTCTCCCCCTCTGTTTCCAGCCTCCTGTTTCTGCCCCTCTGTTTCCAGACTCCTGTTTCTCACCCTCTGTTACCAGACTCCTGTTTCTCCCCTTTTGTTTCCAGACTCCGGTTTCTGCCCCTCTGTTTCCAGACTCCTGTTTCTCCCCCTCTGTTTCCAGACTCCTGTTTCTACCCCTCTGTTTCCAGACTCCTGTTTCTCCCCCTCTGTTTCCAGACTCCTGTTTTTGCCCCTCTGTTTCCAGACTCCTGTTTCTCACCATCTTATTCCAGGCTCCTGTTTCTCCCCCTCTGTTTCCAGACTCCTGTTTCTGTCCCTCTGTTTCCAGACTCCTGTTTCTCACCCTGAGTTTCCAGACTCCTGTTTCTCCCCCTCTGTTTCCAGCCTCCTGTTTCTCACCCTCTGTTTCCAGCCTCCTGTTTCTTCCCCTCTGTTTCCAGACTCCTGCTTCTGCCCCTCTGTTTCCAGACTCCTGTTTCTGCCCCTCTGTTTCCAGACTCCTGTTTCTGCCCCTCTGTTTCCAGACTCCTGTTTCTCACCATCTGTTTCCAGACTCCTGTTTCTCCCCCTCTGTTTCCAGACTCCTGTTTCTGCCCCTCTGTTTCCAGACTCCTGTTTCTCACCCTCTGTTTCCAGACTCCTGTTTCTCCCCCTCCATTTCCAGACTCCTGTTTCTGCCCCTCTGTTTCCAGGCTCCTGTTTCTGCCCCTCTGTTTCCAGACTCCTGGTTCTGCCCCTCTGTTTCCAGCCTCCTGTTTCTCCCCCTCTGTTTCCAGACTCCTGTTTCTCCCCCTCTGTTTCCAGACTCCTGTTTCTGCCCCTCTGTTTCCAGACTCCTGTGTCTCACCATCTGTTTCCAGACTCATGTCACTCCCCCTCTGTTTCCCGTCTCCTGTTTCTCCCCCTCTGTTTCCAGACTCCTGTTTCTGCCCCTCTGTTTACAGACTCCTGTTTCTGCCTCTCTGTTTCCAGACTCCTGTTTCTCCCCCTCTGTTTCCAGACTCCTGTTTCTGCCCCTCTGTTTCCAGGCTCCTGTTTCTCCCCCTCTGTTTCCAGACTCCTGTTTCTGCCCCTCTGTTTCCAGACTCCTGTTTCTCCCCCTCTGTTTCCAGCCTCCTGTTTCTGCCCCTCTGTTTCCAGACTACTGTTTCTGCCCCTCTGTTTCCAGACTCCTGCTTCGCCCCCTCTGTTCCAGAATCCTGTTTCTTCCCCTCTGTTTCCAGACTCCTGTTTCTCCCCCTCTGTTTCCAGACACCTGTTTCTGCCCCTCTGTTTCCAGGCTCCTGTTTCTGCCCCTCTGTTTCCAGACTCCTGTTTCTGCCCCTCTGTTTCCAGACTCCTGTTTCTGCCCCTCTGTTTCCAGACTCCTGTTTCTCCCCCTCTGTTTCCAGACTCCTGTTTCTGCCCCTCTGTTTCCAGACTCCTGTTTCTGCCTCTCTGTTTCCAGACTCCTGTTTCTCCCCCTCTGTTTCCAGACTCCTGTTTCTGCCCCTCTGTTTCCAGGCTCCTGTTTCTGCCCCCTCTGTTTCCAGACTCCTGTTTCTGCCCCTCTGTTTCCAGACTCCTGTTTCTCCCCCTCTGTTTCCAGACTCCTGTTTCTCCCCCTCTGTTTCCAGCCTCCTGTATCTGCCCCTCAGTTTCCAACCTCCTGTTTCTCGCCCTCTGTTTCCAGACTCCTGTTTCTCCCCCTCTGTTTCCAGCCTCCTGTTTCTGCCCCTCTGTTTCCAGCCACCTGATTCTGCCCCTCTGTTTCCAGACTCCTGTTTCTCACCCTCTGTTTCCAGACTCCTGTTTCTCCCCCTCTGTTTCCAGACTCCTGTTTCTCCCCCTCTGCTTCCAGACTCCTGATTCTCACCCTCTGTTTCCAGACTCCTGTTTCTCCCCCTCTCTTTCCAGACTCCTGTTTCTCCCCCTCTGTTTCCAGACTCCTGTTTCTGCCCCTCTGTTTCCAGGCTCCTGTTTCTGCCCCTCTGTTTCCAGACTCCTGTTTCTGCCCCTCTGTTTCCAGCCTCCTGTTTCTCCCCCTCTGTTTCCAGACTCCTGTTTCTCCCCCTCTGTTTCCAGCCTCCTGTTTCTGCCCCTCAGTTTCCAACCTCCTGTTTCTCGCCCTCTGTTTCCAGACTCCTGTTTCTCCCCCTCTGTTTCCAGCCTCCTGTTTCTGCCCCTCTGTTTCCAGACTCCTGTTTCTCACCCTCTGTTTCCAGACTCCTGTTTCTCCCCCTCTGTTTCCAGACTCCTGTTTCTGCCCCTCTGTTTCCAGACTCCTGTTTCTCCCCCTCTGTTTCCAGACTCCTGTTTCTCCCCCTCTGTTTCCAGACTCCTGTTTCTGCCCCTCTGTTTCCAGACTCCTGTTTCTCACCATCTGTTTCCAGACTCCAGTTTCTCCCCCTCTGTTTCCAGACTCCTGTTTCTCCCCCTCTGTTTCCAGACTCCTGTTTCTCACCCTCTGTTTCCAGACTCCTGTTTCTCCCCCTCTGTTTCCAGACTCCTGTTTCTGCCCCTCTGTTTCCAGACTCCTGTTTCTCACCATCTGTTTCCAGACTCCTGTTTCTCCCCCTCTGTTTCCAGCCTCCTGTTTCTGCCCCTCTGTTTCCAGACTCCTGTTTCTCACCCTCTGTTACCAGACTCCTGTTTCTCCCCTTTTGTTTCCAGACTCCTGTTTCTCCCCCTCTGTTTCCAGACTCCTGTTTCTACCCCTCTGTTTCCAGACTCCTGTTTCTCCCCCTCTGTTTCCAGACTCCTGTTTTTGCCCCTCTGTTTCCAGACTCCTGTTTCTCACCATCTTATTCCAGGCTCCTGTTTCTCCCCCTCTGTTTCCAGACTCCTGTTTCTGTCCCTCTGTTTCCAGACTCCTGTTTCTCACCCTGAGTTTCCAGACTCCTGTTTCTCCCCCTCTGTTTCCAGCCTCCTGTTTCTCACCCTCTGTTTCCAGCCTCCTGTTTCTTCCCCTCTGTTTCCAGACTCCTGCTTCTGCCCCTCTGTTTCCAGACTCCTGTTTCTGCCCCTCTGTTTCCAGACTCCTGTTTCTGCCCCTCTGTTTCCAGACTCCTGTTTCTCACCATCTG
Source organism: Carcharhinus amblyrhynchos (assembly GCF_965287045.1). NCBI lineage: Eukaryota > Metazoa > Chordata > Chondrichthyes > Carcharhiniformes > Carcharhinidae > Carcharhinus > Carcharhinus amblyrhynchos. Next base: position 29,152 of record NW_027650069.1, on the reverse strand, counting down.
TTTCCAGACTCCTGTTTCTCCCCCTCTGTTTCCAGACTCCTGTTTCTGCCCCTCTGTTTCCAGACTCCTGTTTCTCACCCTCTGTTTCCAGACTCCTGTTTCTCCCCCTCTGTTTCCAGACTCCTGATTCTCACCCTCTGTTTCCAGACTCCTGTTTCTCCCCCTCTCTTTCCAGACTCCTGTTTCTCCCCCTCCGTGTCCAGACTCCTGTTTCTGCCCCTCTGTTTCCAGGCTCCTGTTTCTGCCCCTCTGTTTCCAGACTCCTGGTTCTGCCCCTCTGTTTCCAGCCTCCTGTTTCTCCCCCTCTGTTTCCAGACTCCTGTTTCTCCCCCTCTGTTTCCAGACTCCTGTTTCTGCCCCTCTGTTTCCAGACTCCTGTGTCTCACCATCTGTTTCCAGACTCATGTCACTCCCCCTCTGTTTCCCGTCTCCTGTTTCTGCCCCTCTGTTTCCAGACTCCTGTTTCTCACCCTGAGTTTCCGGACTCCTGTTTCTGCCCCTCTGTTTACAGACTCCTGTTTCTGCCTCTCTGTTTCCAGACTCCTGTTTCTCCCCCTCTGTTTCCAGACTCCTGTTTCTGCCCCTCTGTTTCCAGGCTCCTGTTTCTGCCCCCTCTGTTTCCAGACTCCTGTTTCTGCCCCTCTGTTTCCAGCCTCCTGTTTCTCCCCCTCTGTTTCCAGACTCCTGTTTCTCCCCCTCTGTTTCCAGCCTCCTGTTTCTGCCCCTCAGTTTCCAACCTCCTGTTTCTCGCCCTCTGTTTCCAGACTCCTGTTTCTCCCCCTCTGTTTCCAGCCTCCTGTTTCTGCCCCTCTGTTTCCAGCCTCCTGATTCTGCCCCTCTGTTTCCAGACTCCTGTTTCTCACCCTCTGTTTCCAGACTCCTGTTTCTCCCCCTCTGTTTCCAGACTCCTGTTTCTCCCCATCTGCTTCCAGACTCCTGATTCTCACCCTCTGTTTCCAGACTCCTGTTTCTCCCCCTCTCTTTCCAGACTCCTGTTTCTCCCCCTCTCTTTCCAGACTCCTGTTTCTGCCCCTCTGTTTCCAGGCTCCTGTTTCTGCCCCTCTGTTTCCAGACTCCTGTTTCTGCCCCTCTGTTTCCAGCCTCCTGTTTCTCCCCCTCTGTTTCCAGACTCCTGTTTCTCCCCCTCTGTTTCCAGTCTCCTATTTCTGCCCGTCAGTTTCCAACCTCCTGTTTGTCGCCCTCTGTTTCCAGACTCCTGTTTCTCCCCCTCTGTTTCCAGCCTCCTGTTTCGGCCCCTCTGTTTCCAGACTCCTGTTTCTCACCCTCTGTTTCCAGACTCCTGTTTCTCCCCCTCTGTTTCCAGACTCCTGTTTCTGCCCCTCTGTTTCCAGACTCCTGTTTCTCCCCCTCTGTTTCCAGAGTCCTGTTTCTCCCCCTCTGTTTCCAGACTCCTGTTTCTGCCCCTCTGTTTCCAGACTCCTGTTTCTCACCATCTGTTTCCAGACTCCAGTTTCTCCCCCTCTGTTTCCAGACTCCTGTTTCTGCCCCTCTGTTTCCAGACTCCTGTTTCTCACACTGAGTTTCCAGACTCCTGTTTCTCCCCCTCTGTTTCCAACTCCTGTTTCAGCCCCTCTGTTTCCAGACTCCTGTTTCTCCCCCTCTGTTTCCAGACTCCTGTTTCTCCCCCTCTGTTTCCAGACTCCTGTTTCTCCCCCTCTGTTTCCAGACTCCTGTTTCTGCCCCTCTGTTTCCAGACTCCTGTTTCTCACCATTTGTTTCCAGACTCCTGTTTCTCCTCCTCTGTTTCCAGACTCCTGTTTCTGCCCCTCTGTTTCCAGACTCCTGTTTCTGCCCGTCTGTTTCCAGACTCCTGTTTCTCCCCCTCTGTTTCCAGCCTCCTGTTTCTGCCCCTCTGTTTCCAGACTCCTGTTTCTCACCCTCTGTTTCCAGACTCCTGTTTCTCCCCGTCTGTTTCCAGACTCCTGTTTCTGCCCCTCTGTTTCCAGACTCCTGTTTCTCCCCCTCTGTTTCCAGACTCCTGTTTCTACCCCTCTGTTTCCAGACTCCTGTTTCTCCCCCTCTGTTTCCAGACTCCTGCTTTTGCCCCTCTGTTTCCAGACTCCTGTTTCTCACCATCTTATTCCAGGCTCCTGTTTCTCCCCCTCTGTTTCCAGACTCCTGTTTCTGTCCCTCTGTTTCCAGACTCCTGTTTCTCACCCTGAGTTTCCAGACTCCTGTTTCTCCCCCTCTGTTTACAGCCTCCTGTTTCTCACCCTCTGTTTCCAGCCTCCTGTTTCTTCCCCTCTGTTTCCAGACTCCTGCTTCTGCCCCTCTGTTTCCAGACTCCTGTTTCTGCCCCTCTGTTTCCAGACTCCTGTTTCTGCCCCTCTGTTTCCAGACTCCTGTTTCTCACCATCTGTTTCCAGACTCCTGTTTCTCACCCTGAGTTTCCAGCCTCCTGTTTCTCCCCCTCTGTTTCCAGCCTCCTGTTTCTCACCCACTGTTTCCAGCCTCCTGTTTCTTCCCCTCTGTTTCCAGACTCCTGTTTCTGCCCCTCTGTTTCCAGACTCCTGTTTCTCACCCTCTGTTTCCAGACTCCTGTTTCTCCCCCTCTGTTTCCAGACTCCTGATTCTCACCCTCTGTTTCCAGACTCCTGTTTCTCCCCCTCTCTTTCCAGACTCCTGTTTCTCCCTCTCCGTTTCCAGACTCCTGTTTCTGCCCCTCTGTTTCCAGGCTCCTGTTTCTGCCCCTCTGTTTCCAGACTCCTGTTTCTGCCCCTGTGTTTCCAGCCTCCTGTTTCTCCCCCTCTGTTTCCAGACTCCTGTTTCTCCCCCTCTGTTTCCAGACTCCTGTTTCTGCCTCTCTGTTTCCAGACTCCTGTGTCTCACCATCTGTTTCCAGACTCATGTCTCTCCCCCTCTGTTTCCAGTCTCCTGTTTCTGCCCCTCTGTTTCCAGACTCCTGTTTCTCACCCTGAGTTTCCAGACTCCTGTTTCTGCCCCTCTGTTTCCAGCCTCCTGTTTCTCACCCTCTGCTTCCAGACTCCTGTTTCTTCCCCTCTGTTTCCAGACTCCTGTTTCTCCCCCTCTGTTTCCAGACTCCTGTTTCTGCCCCTCTGTTTCCAGGCTCCTGTTTCTGCCCCTCTGTTTCCAGACTCCTGTTTCTGCCCCTCTGTTTCCAGCCTCCTGTTTCTCCCCCTCTGTTTCCAGACTCCTGTTTCTCCCCCTCTGTTTCCAGCCTCCTGTTTCTGCCCCTCAGTTTCCAACCTCCTGTTTCTCCCCCTCTGTTTCCAGACTCCTGTTTCTCCCCCTCTGTTTCCAGACTCCTGTTTCTGCCCCTCTGTTTCCAGACTCCTGTTTCTCCCCCTCTGTTCCAGCCTCCTGTTTCTGCCCCTCTGTTTCCAGACTACTGTTTCAGCCCCTCGGTTTCCAGACTCCTGCTTCGCCCCCTCTGTTTCCAGAATCCTGTTTCTTCCCCTCTGTTTCCAGACTCCTGTTTCTCCCCCTCTGTTTCCAGACACCTGTTTCTGCCCCTCTGTTTCCAGACTCCTGTTTCTCCCCCTCTGTTTCCAGACTCCTGTTTCTGCCCCTCTGTTTCCAGACTCCTGTTTCTGCCTCTCTGTTTCCAGACTCCTGTTTCTCCCCCTCTGTTTCCAGACTCCTGTTTCTGCCCCTCTGTTTCCAGGCTCCTGTTTCTGCCCCCTCTGTTTCAAGACTCCTGTTTCTGCCCCTCTGTTTCCAGACTCCTGTTTCTCCCCCTCTGTTTCCAGACTCCTGTTTCTCCCCCTCTGTTTCCAGCCTCCTGTTTCTGCCCCTCTGTTTCCAGCCACCTGATTCTGCCCCTCTGTTTCCAGACTCCTGTTTCTCACCCTCTGTTTCCAGACTCCTGTTTCTCCCCCTCTGTTTCCAGACTCCTGTTTCTCCCCCTCTGCTTCCAGACTCCTGATTCTCACCCTCTATTTCCAGACTCCTGTTTCTCCCCCTCTCTTTCCAGACTCCTGTTTCTCCCCCTCTGTTTCCAGACTCCTGTTTCTGCCCCTCTGTTTCCAGGCTCCTGTTTCTGCCCCTCTGTTTCCAGAGTCCTGTTTCTCCCCCTGTGTTTCCAGACTCCTGTTTCTGCCCCTCTGTTTCCAGACTCCTGTTTCTCACCATCTGTTTCCAGACTCCAGTTTCTCCCCCTCTGTTTCCAGACTCCTGTTGCTGCCCCTCTGTTTCCAGACTCCTGTTTCTCACACTGAGTTTCCAGACTCCTGTTTCTCCCCCTCTGTTTCCAACTCCTGTTTCAGCCCCTCTGTTTCCAGACTCCTGTTTCTCCCCCTCTGTTTCCAGACTCCTGTTTCTCCCCCTCTGTTTCCAGACTCCTGTTTCTCCCCCTCTGTTTCCAGACTCCTGTTTCTGCCCCTCTGTTTCCAGACTCCTGTTTCTCACCATTTGTTTCCAGACTCCTGTTTCTCCTCCTCTGTTTCCAGACTCCTGTTTCTGCCCCTCTGTTTCCAGACTCCTGTTTCTGCCCGTCTGTTTCCAGACTCCTGTTTCTCCCCCTCTGTTTCCAGACTCCTGTTTCTGCCCCTCTGTTTCCAGACTCCTGTTTCTCACCATTTGTTTCCAGACTCCTGTTTCTCCTCCTCTGTTTCCAGACTCCTGTTTCTGCCCCTCTGTTTCCAGACTCCTGTTTCTCCCCCTCTGTTTCCAGACTCCTGTTTCTCACCCTCTGTTTCCAGACTCCTGTTTCTCCCCCTCTGTTTCCAGACTCCTGTTTCTGCCCCTCTGTTTCCAGACTCCTGTTTCTCCCCCTCTGTTTCCAGACGCCTGTTTCTACCCCTCTGTTTCCAGACTCCTGTTTCTCCCCCTCTGTTTCCAGACTCCTGTTTTTGCCCCTCTGTTTCCAGACTCCTGTTTCTCACCATCTTATTCCAGGCTCCTGTTTCTCCCCCTCTGTTTCCAGACTCCTGTTTCTGTCCCTCTGTTTCCAGACTCCTGTTTCTCACCCTGAGTTTCCAGACTCCTGTTTCTCCCCCTCTGTTTCCAGCCTCCTGTTTCTCACCCTCTGTTTCCAGCCTCCTGTTTCTTCCCCTCTGTTTCCAGACTCCTGCTTCTGCCCCTCTGTTTCCAGACTCCTGTTTCTGCCCCTCTGTTTCCAGACTCCTGTTTCTGCCCCTCTGTTTCCAGACTCCTGTTTCTCACCATCTGTTTCCAGACTCCTGTTTCTCCCCCTCTGTTTCCAGACTCCTGTTTCTGCCCCTCTGTTTCCAGACTCCTGTTTCTCACCCTGAGTTTCCAGCCTCCTGTTTCTCCCCCTCTGTTTCCAGCCTCCTGTTTCTCACCCACTGTTTCCAGCCTCCTGTTTCTTCCCCTCTGTTTCCGGACTCCTGTTTCTGCCCCTCTGTTTCCAGACTCCTGTTTCTCACCCTCTGTTTCCAGACTCCTGTTTCTCCCCCTCTGTTTCCAGACTCCTGATTCTCACCCTCTGTTTCCAGACTCCTGTTTCTCCCCCTCTCTTTCCAGACTCCTGTTTCTCCCTCTCCGTTTCCAGACTCCTATTTCTGCCCCTCTGTTTCCAGGCTCCTGTTTCTGCCCCTCTGTTTCCAGACTCCTGGTTCTGCCCCTCTGTTTCCAGCCTCCTGTTTCTCCCCCTCTGTTTCCAGACTCCTGTTTCTCCCCCTCTGTTTCCAGACTCCTGTTTCTGCCTCTCTGTTTCCAGACTCCTGTGTCTCACCATCTGTTTCCAGACTCATGTCTCTCCCCCTCTGTTTCCAGTCTCCTGTTTCTGCCCCTCTGTTTCCAGACTCCTGTTTCTCACCCTGAGTTTCCAGACTCCTGTTTCTGCCCCTCTGTTTCCAGCCTCCTGTTTCTCACCCTCTGCTTCCAGACTCCTGTTTCTGCCCCTCTGTTTCCAGACTCCTGTATCTCCCCCTCTGTTTCCAGCCTCCTGTTTCTGCCCCTCAGTTTCCAACCTCCTGTTTCTCGCCCTCTGTTTCCAGACTCCTGTTTCTCCCCCTCTGTTTCCAGCCTCCTGTTTCTGCCCCTCTGTTTCCAGACTCCTGTTTCTCACCCTCTGTTTCCAGACTCCTGTTTCTCCCCCTCTGTTTCCAGACTCCTGTTTCTGCCCCTCTGTTTCCAGACTCCTGTTTCTCCCCGTCTGTTTCCAGACTCCTGTTTCTCCCCCTCTGTTTCCAGACTCCTGTTTCTGCCCCTCTGTTTCCAGACTCCTGTTTCTCACCATCTGTTTCCAGACTCCAGTTTCTCCCCCTCTGTTTCCAGACTCCTGTTTCTCACACTGAGTTTCCAGACTCCTGTTTCTCTCCCTCTGTTTCCAGCCACCTGTTTCTCACCCTCTGTTTCCAGCCTCCTGTTTCTTCCCCTCTGTTTCCAGACTCCTGTTTCTGCCACTCTGTTTCCAGACACCTGTTTCTGCCCCTCTGTTTAAACACTCCTGTTTCTCACCATTTGTTTCCAGACTCCTGTTTCTCACCCTCTGTTCCCAGACTCCTGTTTCTGCCCCTCCGTTTCCAGACTCCTGTTTCTCCCCCTCTGTTTCCAGACTCCTGTTTCTGCCCCTCTGTTTCCAGACTCCTGTTTCTCCCCCTCTGTTTCCAGCCTCCTGTTTCTGCCCCTCTGTTTCCAGACTACTGTTTCTGCCCCTCTGTTTCGAGACTCCTGTTTCTCCCCCTCTGTTTCCAGACTCCTGTTTCACCCCCTCTGTTTCCAGACTCCTGTTTCTGCCCCTCCGTTTCCAGACTCCTGTTTCTCCCCCTCTGTTTCCAGACTCCTGTTTCACCCCCTCTGTTTCCAGACTCCTGTTTCTGCCCCTCTGTTTCCAGGCTCCTGTTTCTGCCCCCTCTGTTTCCAGACTCCTGTTTCTGCCCCTCTGTTTCCAGCCTCCTGTTTCTCCCCCTCTGTTTCCAGACTCCTGTTTCTCACCCTCTGTTTCCAGACTCCTGTTTCTCACCCTCTGTTTCCAGACTCTTGTTTCTCGCCCTCTGTTTCCAGACTCCTGTTTCTCCCCCTCTGTCTCCAGCCTCCTGTTTCTGCCCCTCTGTTTCCAGACTGCAGTTTCTCACCCACTGTTTCCAGACTCCTGTTTCTCCCCCTCTGTTTCCAGACTCCTGTTTCTGCCCCTCTGCTTCCAGACTTCTGATTCTCCCCCTCTGTTTCCAGACTCCTGTTTCTCCCCCTCTGTTTCCAGACTCCTGTTTCTCCCCCTCTGTTTCCAGGCTCCTGTTTCTGCCCCTCTGTTTCCAGACTCCTGTATCTCACCATCTGTTTCCAGACTCCTGTCTCTCCCCCTCTGTTTCCAGACTCCTGTTTCTGCCCCTCTGTTTCCAGACTCCTGTTTCTCACCCTGAGTTTCCAGACTCCTGTTTCTCTCCATCTGTTTCCAGCCTCCTGTTTCTAACCCTCTGTTTCCAGCCTCCTGTTTCATCCCCTCTGTTTCCAGACTCCTGTTTCTGCCCCACTGTTTCCAGACTCCTGATTCTGCCCCTCTGTTTCCAGACTCCTGTTTCTCACCCTCTGTTTCCAGACTCCTGTTTCTCACCCTCTGTTTCCAGACTCCTGATTCTCACCCTCTGTTTCCAGACTCCTGTTTCTCCCCCTCTCTTTCCAGACTCCTGTTTCTCCCCCTATGTTTCCAGACTCCTGTTTCTGCCCCTCTGTTTCCAGGCTCCTGTTTCTGCCCCTCTGTTTCCAGACTCCTGTTTCTGCCCCTCTGTTTCCAGCCTCCTGTTTCTCCCCCTCTGTTTCCAGACTCCTGTTTCTCCCCCTCTGTTTCCAGACTCCTGTTTCTTCCCCTCTGTTTCCAGACTCCTGTTTCACACCATCTTTTTCCAGACACCTGTCTCTCCCCCTCTGTTTCCAGTCTCCTGTTTCTGCCCCTCTGTTTCCAGACTCCTGTTTCTCACCCTGAGTTTCCAGACTCCTGTTTCTGCCCCTCTGTTTCCAGCCTCCTGTTTCTCACCCTCTGTTTCCAGACTCCTGTTTCTTCCCCTCTGTTTCCAGACTCCTGTTTCTGCCCCTCTGTTTCCAGCCTCCTGATTCTGCCCCTCTGTTTCCAGACTCCTGTTTCTCACCCTCTGTTTCCAGACTCCTGTTTCTCCCCCTCTGTTTCCAGTCTCCTGTTTCTCCCCCTCTGCTTCCAGACTCCTGATTCTCACCCTCTGTTTCCAGACTCCTGTTTCTCCCCCTCTCTTTCCAGACTCCTGTTTCTCCCCCTCTGTTTCCAGACTCCTGTTTCTCCCCCTCTGTTTCCAGCCTCCTGTTTGTGCCCCTCAGTTTCCAACCTCCTGTTTCTCGCCCTCTGTTTCCAGACTCCTGTTTCTCCCCCTCTGTTTCCAGCCTCCTGTTTCTGCCCCTCTGTTTCCAGACTCCAGTTTCTCACCCTCTGTTTCCAGACTCCTGTTTCTCCCCCTCTGTTTCCAGATTCCTGTTTCTGCCCCTCTGTTTCCAGACTCCTGTTTCTCCCCCTCTGTTTCCAGACTCCTGTTTCTCCCCCTCTGTATCAAGACTCCTGTTTTTGCCCCTCTGTTTCCAGACTCCAGTATCTCCCCCTCTGTTTCCAGACTCCTGTTTGTGCCCCTCTGTTTCCAGACTCCTGCTTCTCACACTGAGTTTCCAGACTCCTGTTTCTCCCCCTCTGTTTCCAGCCTCCTGTTTCTCACCCTCTGTTTCCAGCCTCCTATTTCTTCCCCTCTGTTTCCAGACTCCTGTTTCTGCCCCTCTGTTTCCAGACTCCTGTTTCTGCCCCTCTGTTTAAACACTCCTGTTTCTCACCATTTGTTTCCAGACTCCTGTTTCTCACCCTCTGTTTCCAGACTCCTGTTTCTGCCCCTCTGTTTCCAGACTCCTGTTTCTCCCCCTCTGTTTCCAGACTCCTGTTTCTCCCCCTCTGTTTCCAGACTCCTGTTTCTCCCCCTCTGTTTCCAGACTCCAGTTTCTGCCCCTCTGTTTCCAGACTCCTGTTTCTCACCATTTGTTTCCAGACTCCTGTTTCTCCCCCTCTGTTTCCAGACTATTGTTTCTGCCCCTCTGTTTCCAGACGCCTGTTTCTGCCCGTCTGTTTCCAGACTCCTGTTTCTCCCCCTCTGTTTCCAGCCTCCTGTTTCTGCCCCTCAGTTTCCAGACTCCTGTTTCTCACCCTCTGTTTCCAGACTCCTGTTTCTCCCCCTCTGTTTCCAGACTCCTGTTTCTGCCCCTCTGTTTCCAGACTCCTGTTTCTCCCCCTCTGTTTCCAGACTCCTGTTTCTACCCCTCTGTTTCCAGACTCCTGTTTCTCCCCCTCTGTTTCCAGACTCCTGTTTCTGCCCCTCTGTTTCCAGACTCCTGTTTCTCACCATCTTATTCCAGCCTCCTGTTTCTACCCCTCTGTTTCCAGACTCCTGTTTCTCCCCCTCTGTTTCCAGACTCCTGTTTCTGTCCCTCTGTTTCCAGACTCCTGTTTCTCACCCTGAGTTTCCAGACTCCTGTTTCTCCCCCTCTGTTTCCAGCCTCCTGTTTCTCCCCCTCTGTTTCCAGCCTCCTGTTTCTTCCCCTCTCTTTCCAGACTCCTGTTTCTGCCCCTCTGTTTCCAGACTCCTGTTTCTGCCCCTCTGTTTCCAGACTCCTGTTTCTGCCCCTCTGTTTCCAGACTCCTGTTTCTCACCATCTGTTTCCAGACTCCTGTTTCTCCCCCTCTTTTTCCAGACTCCTGTTTCTGCCCCTCTGTTTCCAGACTCCTGTTTCTCACCCTGAGTTTCCAGACTCCTGTTTCTCCCCCTCTGTTTCCAGACTCCTGTTTCTCACCCTCTGTTTCCAGCCTCCTGTTTCTTCCCCTCTGTTTCCAGACTCCTGTTTCTCACCCTCTGTTTCCAGCCTCCTGTTTCTGCCCCTCTGTTTCCAGACTCCTGTTTCTCACCCTCTGTTTCCAGACTCCTGTTTCTCCCCCTCTGTTTCCAGACTCCTGTTTCTCCCCCTCTCTTTCCAGACTCCTGTTTCTCCCCCTATGTTTCCAGACTCCTGTTTCTGCCCCTCTGTTTCCAGGCTCCTGTTTCTGCCCCTCTGTTTCCAGACTCCTGTTTCTGCCCCTCTGTTTCCAGACTCCTGTTTCTCCCCCTCTGTTTCCAGACTCCTGGTTCTCCCCCTCTGTTTCCAGACTCCTGTTTCTGCCCCTCTGTTTCCAGACTCCTGTTTCTCACCATCTGTTTCCAGACTCCTGTCTCTCCCCCTCTGTTTCCAGTCTCCTTTTTCTGCCCCTCTGTTTCCAGACTCCTGTTTCTCACCCTGAGTTTCCAGACTCCTGTTTCTGCCCCTCTGTTTCCAGCCTCCTGTTTCTCACCCTCTGTTTCCAGACTCCTGTTTCTTCCCCACTGTTTCCAGACTCCTGTTTCTGCCCCTCTGTTTCCAGCCTCCTGATTCTGCCCCTCTGTTTCCAGACTCCTGTCTCTCACCCTCTGTTTCCAGACTCCTGTTTCTCCCCCTCTGTTTCCAGACTCCTGTTTCTCCCCCTCTGCTTCCAGACTCCTGATTCTCACCCTCTGTTTCCAGACTCCTGTTTCTCCCCCTTTCTTTCCAGACTCCTGTTTCTCCCCCTCTGTTTCCAGACTCCTGTTTCTGCCCCTCTGTTTCCCGGCTCCTGTTTCTGCCCCTCTGTTTCCAGACTCCTGTTTCTGCCCCTCTGTTTCCAGCCTCCTGTTTCTCCCCCTCTGTTTCCAGACTCCTGTTTCTCCCCCTCTGTTTCCAGCCTCCTGTTTCTGCCCCTCAGTTTCCAACCTCCTGTTTCTCGCCCTCTGTTTCCAGAATCCTGTTTCTCCCCCTCTGTTTCCAGCCTCCTGTTTCTGCCCCTCTGTTTCCAGACTCCTGTTTCTCACCCTCTGTTTCCAGACTCCTGTTTCTCCCCCTCTGTTTCCAGACTCCTGTTTCTGCCCCTCTGTTTCCAGACTCCTGTTTCTCCCCCTCTGTTTCCAGACTCCTGTTTCTCCCTCTCTGTTTCCAGACTCCTGTTTCTGCCCCTCTGTTTCCAGACTCCTGTTTCTCACCATCTGTTTCCAGACTCCAGTTTCTCCCCCTCTGTTTCCAGACTCCTGTTTCTGCCCCTCTGTTTCCAGACTCCTGTTTGTCACACTGAGTTTCCAGACTCCTGTTTCTCCCCCTCTGTTTCCAGACTCCTGTTTCAGCCCCTCTGTTTCCAGACTCCTGTTTCTCCCCCTCTGTTTCCAGACTCCTGTTTCTCACCCTCTGTTTCCAGACTCCTGTTTCTCCCCCTCTGTTTCCAGACTCCTGTTCCTGCCCCTCTGTTTCCAGACTCCTGTTTCTCACCATTTGTTTCCAGACTCCTGTTTCTCCTCCTCTGTTTCCAGACTCCTGTTTCTGCCCCTCTGTTTCCAGACTCCTGTTTCTGCCCGTCTGTTTCCAGACTCCTGTTTCTCCCCCTCTGTTTCCAGCCTCCTGTTTCTGCCCCTCTGTTTCCAGACTCCTGTTTCTCACCCTCTGTATCCAGACTCCTGTTTCACCCCCTCTGTTTCCAGACTCCTGTTTCTGCCCCTCTGTTTCCAGACTCCTGTTTCTCCCCCTCTGTTTCCAGACTCCTGTTTCTACCCCTCTGTTTCCAGACTCCTGTTTCTCCCCCTCTGTTTCCAGACTCCTGTTTTTGCCCCTCTGTTTCCAGACTCCTGTTTCTCACCATCTTATTCCAGGCTCCTGTTTCTCCCCCTCTGTTTCCAGACTCCTGTTTCTGTCCCTCTGTTTCCAGACTCCTGTTTCTCACCCTGAGTTTCCAGACTCCTGTTTCTCCCCCTCTGTTTCCAGCCTCCTGTTTCTCACCCTCTGTTTCCAGCCTCCTGTTTCTTCCCCTCTGTTTCCAGACTCCTGCTTCTGCCCCTCTGTTTCCAGACTCCTGTTTCTGCCCCTCTGTTTCCAGACTCCTGTTTCTGCCCCTCTGTTTCCAGACTCCTGTTTCTCACCATCTGTTTCCAGACTCCTGTTTCTCCCCCTCTGTTTCCAGACTCCTGTTTCTGCCCCTCTGTTTCCAGACTCCTGTTTCTGCCCCTCTGTTTCCAGACTCCTGTTTCTCCCCCTCTGTTTCCAGCCTCCTGTTTCTCACCCACTGTTTCCAGCCTCCTGTTTCTTCCCCTCTGTTTCCAGACTCCTGTTTCTGCCCCTCTGTTTCCAGACTCCTGTTTCTCACCCTCTGTTTCCAGACTCCTGTTTCTCCCCCTCTGTTTCCAGACTCCTGATTCTCACCCTCTGTTTCCAGACTCCTGTTTCTCCCCCTCTCTTTCCAGACTCCTGTTTCTGCCCCTCTGTTTCCAGGCTCCTGTTTCTGCCCCTCTGTTTCCAGACTCCTGGTTCTGCCCCTCTGTTTCCAGACTCCTGTGTCTCACCATCTGTTTCCAGACTCATGTCTCTCCCCCTCTGTTTCCAGTCTCCTGTTTCTGCCCCTCTGTTTCCAGACTCCTGTTTCTCACCCTGAGTTTCCAGACTCCTGTTTCTGCCCCTCTGTTTCCAGCCTCCTGTTTCTCACCCTCTGTTTCCAGACTCCTGTTTCTTCCCCTCTGTTTCCAGACTCCTGTTTCTGCCCCTCTGTTTCCAGCCTCCTGATTCTGCCCCTCTGTTTCCAGACGCCTGTTTCTCCCCCTCTCTTTCCAGACTCCTGTTTCTCCCCCTCTGTTTCCAGACTCCTGTTTCTGCCCCTCTGTTTCCAGGCTCCTGTTTCTGCCCCTCTGTTTCCAGACTCCTGTTTCTGCCCCTCTGTTTCCAGCCTCCTGTTTCTCCCCCTCTGTTTCCAGACTCCTCTTTCTGCCCCTCAGTTTCCAACCTCCTGTTTCTCGCCCTCTGCTTCCAGACTCCTGTTTCTCCCCCTCTGTTTCCAGCCTCCTGTTTCTGCCCCTCTGTTTCCAGACTCCTGTTTCTCACCCTCTGTTTCCAGACTCCTGTTTTTCACACTGAGTTTCCAGACTCCTGTTTCTCTCCCTCTGTTTCCAGCCTCCTGTTTCTCACCCTCTGTTTCCAGCCTCCTGTTTCTTCCCCTCTGTTTCCAGACTCCTGTTTCTGCCCCTCTGTTTCCAGACTCCTGTTTCTGCCCCTCTGTTTAAACACTCCTGTTTCTCACCATTTCTTTCCAGACTCCTGTTTCTCACCCTCTGTTTCCAGACTCCTGTTACTGCCCCTCTGTTTCCAGACTCCTGTTTCTCCCCCTCTGTTTCCAGACTCCTTTTTCTGCCCCTCTGTTTCCAGACTCCTGTTTCTCCCCCTCTGTTTCCAGCCTCCTGTTTCTGCCTCTCTGTTTCCAGACTACTGTTTCTGCCCCTCTGTTTCCAGACTCCTGCTTCGCCCCCTCTGTTTCCAGACTCCTGTTTCTCCCCCTCTGTTTCCAGACTCCTGTTTCTGCCCCTCTGTTTCCAGGCTCCTGTTTCTGCCCCCTCTGTTTCCAGACTCCTGTTTCTGCCCCTCTGTTTCCAGCCTCCTGTTTCTCCCCTTCTGTTTCCAGACTCCTGTTTCTCACCCTCTGTTTCCAGACTCCTGTTTCTCGCCCTCTGTTTCCAGACTCCTGTTTCTCCCCCTCTGTCTCCAGCCTCCTGTTTCTGCCCCTCTGTTTCCAGACTCCTGTTTCTCACCCTCTGTTTCCAGACTCCTGTTTCTCCCCCTCTGTTTCCAGACTCCTGTTTCTGCCCCTCTGCTTCCAGACTTCTGATTCTCCCCCTCTGTTTCCAGACTCCTGTTTCTCCCCCTCTGTTTCCAGACTCCTGTTTCTCCCCCTCTGTTTCCAGACTCCTGTTTCTGCCCCTCTGTTTCCAGACTCCTGCATCTCACCATCTGTTTCCAGACTCATGTCTCTCCCCCTCTGTTTCCAGACTCCTGTTTCTGCCCCTCTGTTTCCAGACTCCTGTTTCTCACCCTGAGTTTCCAGACTCCTGTTTCTCTCCATCTGTTTCCAGCCTCCTGTTTCTCACCCTCTGTTTCCAGCCTCCTGTTTCTTCCCCTCTGTTTCCAGACTCCTGTTTCTGCCCCACTGTTTCCAGACTCCTGATTCTGCCCCTCTGTTTCCAGACTCCTGTTTCTCACCCTCTGTTTCCAGACTCCTGTTTCTCCCCCTCTGTTTCCCGACTCCTGATTCTCACCCTCTGTTTCCAGACTCCTGTTTCTCCCCCTCTCTTTCCAGACTCCTGTTTCTCCCCCTCTGTTTCCAGCCTCCTGTTTCTGCCCCTCTGTTTCCAGACTCCTGTTTCTCACCCTCTGTATCCAGACTCCTGTTTCACCCCCTCTGTTTCCAGACTCCTGTTTCTGCCCCTCTGTTTCCAGACTCCTGTTTCTCCCCCTCTGTTTCCAGACTCCTGTTTCTACCCCTCTGTTTCCAGACTCCTGTTTCTCCCCCTCTGTTTCCAGACTCCTGTTTTTGCCCCTCTGTTTCCAGACTCCTGTTTCTCACCATCTTATTCCAGGCTCCTGTTTCTCCCCCTCTGTTTCCAGACTCCTGTTTCTGTCCCTCTGTTTCCAGACTCCTGTTTCTCACCCTGAGTTTCCAGACTCCTGTTTCTCCCCCTCTGTTTCCAGCCTCCTGTTTCTCACCCTCTGTTTCCAGCCTCCTGTTTCTTCCCCTCTGTTTCCAGACTCCTGCTTCTGCCCCTCTGTTTCCAGACTCCTGTTTCTGCCCCTCTGTTTCCAGACTCCTGTTTCTGCCCCTCTGTTTCCAGACTCCTGTTTCTCACCATCTGTTTCCAGACTCCTGTTTCTCCCCCTCTGTTTCCAGACTCCTGTTTCTGCCCCTCTGTTTCCAGACTCCTGTTTCTGCCCCTCTGTTTCCAGACTCCTGTTTCTCCCCCTCTGTTTCCAGCCTCCTGTTTCTCACCCACTGTTTCCAGCCTCCTGTTTCTTCCCCTCTGTTTCCAGACTCCTGTTTCTGCCCCTCTGTTTCCAGACTCCTGTTTCTCACCCTCTGTTTCCAGACTCCTGTTTCTCCCCCTCTGTTTCCAGACTCCTGATTCTCACCCTCTGTTTCCAGACTCCTGTTTCTCCCCCTCTCTTTCCAGACTCCTGTTTCTGCCCCTCTGTTTCCAGGCTCCTGTTTCTGCCCCTCTGTTTCCAGACTCCTGGTTCTGCCCCTCTGTTTCCAGACTCCTGTGTCTCACCATCTGTTTCCAGACTCATGTCTCTCCCCCTCTGTTTCCAGTCTCCTGTTTCTGCCCCTCTGTTTCCAGACTCCTGTTTCTCACCCTGAGTTTCCAGACTCCTGTTTCTGCCCCTCTGTTTCCAGCCTCCTGTTTCTCACCCTCTGTTTCCAGACTCCTGTTTCTTCCCCTCTGTTTCCAGACTCCTGTTTCTGCCCCTCTGTTTCCAGCCTCCTGATTCTGCCCCTCTGTTTCCAGACGCCTGTTTCTCCCCCTCTCTTTCCAGACTCCTGTTTCTCCCCCTCTGTTTCCAGACTCCTGTTTCTGCCCCTCTGTTTCCAGGCTCCTGTTTCTGCCCCTCTGTTTCCAGACTCCTGTTTCTGCCCCTCTGTTTCCAGCCTCCTGTTTCTCCCCCTCTGTTTCCAGACTCCTCTTTCTGCCCCTCAGTTTCCAACCTCCTGTTTCTCGCCCTCTGCTTCCAGACTCCTGTTTCTCCCCCTCTGTTTCCAGCCTCCTGTTTCTGCCCCTCTGTTTCCAGACTCCTGTTTCTCACCCTCTGTTTCCAGACTCCTGTTTTTCACACTGAGTTTCCAGACTCCTGTTTCTCTCCCTCTGTTTCCAGCCTCCTGTTTCTCACCCTCTGTTTCCAGCCTCCTGTTTCTTCCCCTCTGTTTCCAGACTCCTGTTTCTGCCCCTCTGTTTCCAGACTCCTGTTTCTGCCCCTCTGTTTAAACACTCCTGTTTCTCACCATTTCTTTCCAGACTCCTGTTTCTCACCCTCTGTTTCCAGACTCCTGTTACTGCCCCTCTGTTTCCAGACTCCTGTTTCTCCCCCTCTGTTTCCAGACTCCTTTTTCTGCCCCTCTGTTTCCAGACTCCTGTTTCTCCCCCTCTGTTTCCAGCCTCCTGTTTCTGCCTCTCTGTTTCCAGACTACTGTTTCTGCCCCTCTGTTTCCAGACTCCTGCTTCGCCCCCTCTGTTTCCAGACTCCTGTTTCTCCCCCTCTGTTTCCAGACTCCTGTTTCTGCCCCTCTGTTTCCAGGCTCCTGTTTCTGCCCCCTCTGTTTCCAGACTCCTGTTTCTGCCCCTCTGTTTCCAGCCTCCTGTTTCTCCCCTTCTGTTTCCAGACTCCTGTTTCTCACCCTCTGTTTCCAGACTCCTGTTTCTCGCCCTCTGTTTCCAGACTCCTGTTTCTCCCCCTCTGTCTCCAGCCTCCTGTTTCTGCCCCTCTGTTTCCAGACTCCTGTTTCTCACCCTCTGTTTCCAGACTCCTGTTTCTCCCCCTCTGTTTCCAGACTCCTGTTTCTGCCCCTCTGCTTCCAGACTTCTGATTCTCCCCCTCTGTTTCCAGACTCCTGTTTCTCCCCCTCTGTTTCCAGACTCCTGTTTCTCCCCCTCTGTTTCCAGACTCCTGTTTCTGCCCCTCTGTTTCCAGACTCCTGCATCTCACCATCTGTTTCCAGACTCCTGTCTCTCCCCCTCTGTTTCCAGACTCCTGTTTCTGCCCCTCTGTTTCCAGACTCCTGTTTCTCACCCTGAGTTTCCAGACTCCTGTTTCTCTCCATCTGTTTCCAGCCTCCTGTTTCTCACCCTCTGTTTCCAGCCTCCTGTTTCTTCCCCTCTGTTTCCAGACTCCTGTTTCTGCCCCACTGTTTCCAGACTCCTGATTCTGCCCCTCTGTTTCCAGACTCCTGTTTCTCACCCTCTGTTTCCAGACTCCTGTTTCTCCCCCTCTGTTTCCCGACTCCTGATTCTCACCCTCTGTTTCCAGACTCCTGTTTCTCCCCCTCTCTTTCCAGACTCCTGTTTCTCCCCCTATGTTTCCAGACTCCTGTTTCTGCCCCTCTGTTTCCAGGCTCCTGTTTCTGCCCCTCTGTTTCCAGACTCCTGTTTCTGCCCCTCTGTTTCCAGCCTCCTGTTTCTCCCCCTCTGTTTCCAGACTCCTGTTTCTCCCCCTCTGTTTCCAGACTCCTGTTTCTTCCCCTCTGTTTCCAGACTCCTGTTTCTCACCATCTTTTTCCAGACTCCTGTCTCTCCCCCTCTGTTTCCAGTCTCCTGTTTCTGCCCCTCTGTTTCCAGACTCCTGTTTCTCACCCTGAGTTTCCAGACTCCTGTTTCTGCCCCTCTGTTTCCAGCCTCCTGTTTCTCACCCTCTGTTTCCAGACTCCTGTTTCTTCCCCACTGTTTCCAGACTCCTGTTTCTGCCCCTCTGTTTCTAGCCTCCTGATTCTGCCCCTCTGTTTCCAGACTCCTGTTTCTCACCCTCTGTTTCCAGACTCCTGTTTCTCCCCCTCTGTTTCCAGTCTCCTGTTTCTCCCCCTCTGCTTCCAGACTCCTGATTCTCACCCTCTGTTTCCAGACTCCTGTTTCTCCCCCTCTCTTTCCAGACTCCTGTTTCTCCCCCTCTGTTTCCAGCCACCTGTTTCTGCCCCTCAGTTTCCAACCTCCTGTTTCTCGCCCTCTGTTTCCAGACTCCTGTTTCTCCCTCTCTGTTTCCAGCCTCCTGTTTCTGCCCCTCTGTTTCCAGACTCCAGTTTCTCACCCTCTGTTTCCAGACTCCTGTTTCTCCCCCTCTGTTTCCAGATTCCTGTTTCTGCCCCTCTGTTTCCAGACTCCTGTTTCTCCCCCTCTGTTTCCAGACTCCTGTTTCTCCCCCTCTGTATCCAGACTCCTGTTTCTGCCCCTCTGTTTCCAGACTCCAGTTTCTCCCCCTCAGTTTCCAGACTCCTGTTTCTGCCCCTGTGTTTCGAGACTCCTGCTTCTCACACTGAGTTTCCAGCCTCCTGTTTCTCCCCCTCTGTTTCCAGCCTCCTGTTTCTCACCCTCTGTTTCCAGCCTCCTGTTTCTTCCCCTCTGTTTCCAGACTCCTGTTTCTGCCCCTCTGTTTCCAGACTCCTGTTTCTGCCCCTCTGTTTAAACACTCCTGTTTCTCACCATTTGTTTCCAGACTCCTGTTTCTCACCCGCTGTTTCCAGACTCCTGTTTCTGCCCCTCTGTTTCCAGACTCCTGTTTCTCCCCCTCTGTTTCCAGACTCCTGTTTCTCCCCCTCTGTTTCCAGACTCCTGTTTCTGCCCCTCTGTTTCCAGACTCCTGTTTCTCACCATTTGTTTCCAGACTCCTGTTTCTCCCCCTCTGTTTCCAGACTCCTGTTTCTGCCCCTCTGTTTCCAGACGCCTGTTTCTGCCCGTCTGTTTCCAGACTCCTGTTTCTCCCCCTCTGTTTCCAGCCTCCTGTTTCTGCCCCTCTGTTTCCAGACTCCTGTTTCTCACCCTCTGTTTCCAGACTCCTGTTTCTCCCCCTCTGTTTCCAGACTCCTGTTTCTGCCCCTCTGTTTCCAGACTCCTGTTTCTCCCCCTCTGTTTCCAGACTCCTGTTTCTACCCCTCTGTTTCCAGACTCCTGTTTCTCCCCCTCTGTTTCCAGACTCCTGTTTCTCCCCCTCTGTTTCCAGACTCCTGTGTCTCACCATCTGTTTCCAGACTCATGTCTCTCCCCCTCTGTTTCCAGTCTGCTGTTTCTGCCCCTCTGTTTCCAGACTCCTGTTTCTCACCCTGAGTTTCCAGACTCCTGTTTCTGCCCCTCTGTTTCCACCCTCCTGTTTCTCACCCTCTGTTTCCAGACTCCTGTTTCTTCCCCTCTGTTTCCAGACTCCTGTTTCTGCCCCTCTGTTTCCAGCCTCCTGATTCTGCCCCTCTGTTTCCAGACGCCTGTTTCTCACCCTCTCTTTCCAGACTCCTGTTTCTCCCCCTCTGTTTCCAGACTCCTGTTTCTGCCCCTCTGTTTCCAGGCTCCTGTTTCTGCCCCTCTGTTTCCAGACTCCTGTTTCTGCCCCTCTGTTTCCAGCCTCCTGTTTCTCCCCCTCTGTTTCCAGACTCCTGTTTCTCCCCCTCTGTTTCCAGCCTCCTGTTTCTGCCCCTCAGTTTCCAACCTCCTGTTTCTCGCCCTCTGCTTCCAGACTCCTGTTTCTCCCCCTCTGTTTCCAGCCTCCTGTTTCTGCCCCTCTGTTTCCAGACTCCTGTTTCTCACCCTCTGTTTCCAGACTCCTGTTTCTCACACTGAGTTTCCAGACTCCTGTTTCTCTCCCTCTGTTTCCAGCCTCCTGTTTCTCACCCTCTGTTTCCAGCCTCCTGTTTCTTCCCCTCTGTTTCCAGACTCCTGTTTCTGCCCCTCTGTTTCCAGACTCCTGTTTCTGCCCCTCTGTTTAAACACTCCTGTTTCTCACCATTTGTTTCCAGACTCCTGTTCCTCACCCTCTGTTTCCAGACTCCTGTTTCTGCCCCTCTGTTTCCAGACTCCTGTTTCTCCCCCTCTGTTTCCAGACTCCTGTTTCTGCCCCTCTGTTTCCAGACTCCTGTTTCTCCCCCTCTGTTTCCAGCCTCCTGTTTCTGCCCCTCTGTTTCCAGACTACTGTTTCTGCCCCTCTGTTTCCAGACTCCTGCTTCGCCCCCTCTGTTTCCAGACTCCTGTTTCTCCCCCTCTGTTTCCAGACTCCTGTTTCTGCCCCTCTGTTTCCAGGCTCCTGTTTCTGCCCCCTCTGTTTCCAGACTCCTGTTTCTGCCCCTCTGTTTCCAGCCTCCTGTTTCTCCCCTTCTGTTTCCAGACTCCTGTTTCTCACCCTCTGTTTCCAGACTCCTGTTTCTCGCCCTCTGTTTCCAGACTCCTGTTTCTCCCCCTCTGTCTCCAGCCTCCTGTTTCTGCCCCTCTGTTTCCAGACTCCTGTTTCTCACCCTCTGTTTCCAGACTCCTGTTTCTCCCCCTCTGTTTCCAGACTCCTGTTTCTGCCCCTCTGCTTCCAGACTTCTGATTCTCCCCCTCTGTTTCCAGACTCCTGTTTCTCCCCCTCTGTTTCCAGACTCCTGTTTCTCCCCCTCTGTTTCCAGACTCCTGTTTCTGCCCCTCTGTTTCCAGACTCCTGCATCTCACCATCTGTTTCCAGACTCCTGTCTCTCCCCCTCTGTTTCCAGACTCCTGTTTCTGCCCCTCTGTTTCCAGACTCCTGTTTCTCACCCTGAGTTTCCAGACTCCTGTTTCTCTCCATCTGTTTCCAGCCTCCTGTTTCTCACCCTCTGTTTCCAGCCTCCTGTTTCTTCCCCTCTGTTTCCGGACTCCTGTTTCTGCCCCACTGTTTCCAGACTCCTGATTCTGCCCCTCTGTTTCCAGACTCCTGTTTCTCACCCTCTGTTTCCAGACTCCTGTTTCTCCCCCTCTGTTTCCCGACTCCTGATTCTCACCCTCTGTTTCCAGACTCCTGTTTCTCCCCCTCTGTTTCCAGACTCCTGATTCTCCCCCTATGTTTCCAGACTCCTGTTTCTGCCCCTCTGTTTCCAGGCTCCTGTTTCTGCCCCTCTGTTTCCAGACTCCTGTTTCTGCCCCTCTGTTTCCAGCCTCCTGTTTCTCCCCCTCTGTTTCCAGACTCCTGTTTCTCCCCCTCTGTTTCCAGACTCCTGTTTCTTCCCCTCTGTTTCCAGACTCCTGTTTCTCACCATCTTTTTCCAGACTCCTGTCTCTCCCCCTCTGTTTCCAGTCTCCTGTTTCTGCCCCTCTGTTTCCAGACTCCTGTTTCTCACCCTGAGTTTCCAGACTCCTGTTTCTGCCCCTCTGTTTCCAGCCTCCTGTTTCTCACCCACTGTTTCCAGACTCCTGTTTCTTCCCCTCTGTTTCCAGACTCCTGTTTCTGCCCCTCTGTTTCTAGCCTCCTGATTCTGCCCCTCTGTTTCCAGACTCCTGTTTCTCACCCTCTGTTTCCAGACTCCTGTTTCTCCCCCTCTGTTTCCAGTCTCCTGTTTCTCCCCCTCTGCTTCCAGACTCCTGATTCTCACCCTCTGTTTCCAGACTCCTGTTTCTCCCCCTCTCTTTCCAGACTCCTGTTTCTCCCCCTCTGTTTCCAGCCACCTGTTTCTGCCCCTCAGTTTCCAACCTCCTGTTTCTCGCCCTCTGTTTCCAGACTCCTGTTTCTCCCCCTCTGTTTCCAGCCTCCTGTTTCTGCCCCTCTGTTTCCAGACTCCAGTTTCTCACCCTCTGTTTCCAGACTCCTGTTTCTCCCCCTCTGTTTCCAGATTCCTGTTTCTGCCCCTCTGTTTCCAGACTCCTGTTTCTCCCCCTCTGTTTCCAGACTCCTGTTTCTCCCCCTCTGTATCCAGAATCCTGTTTCTGCCCCTCTGTTTCCAGACTCCAGTTTCTCCCCCTCAGTTTCCAGACTCCTGTTTCTGCCCCTGTGTTTCCAGACTCCTGCTTCTCACACTGAGTTTCCAGACTCCTGTTTCTCCCCCTCTGTTTCCAGCCTCCTGTTTCTCACCCTCTGTTTCCAGCCTCCTGTTTCTTCCCCTCTGTTTCCAAACTCCTGTTTCTGCCCCTCTGTTTCCAGACTCCTGTTTCTGCCCCTCTGTTTAAACACTCCTGTTTCTCACCATTTGTTTCCAGACTCCTGTTTCTCACCCGCTGTTTCCAGACTCCTGTTTCTGCCCCTCTGTTTCCAGACTCCTGTTTCTCCCCCTCTGTTTCCAGACTCCTGTTTCTCCCCCTCTGTTTCCAGACTCCTGTTTCTCCCCCTCTGTTTCCAGACTCCTGTTTCTGCCCCTCTGTTTCCAGACTCCTGTTTCTCACCATTTGTTTCCAGACTCCTGTTTGTCCCCCTCTGTTTCCAGACTCCTGTTTCTGCCCCTCTGTTTCCAGACGCCTGTTTCTGCCCGTCTGTTTCCAGACTCCTGTTTCTCCCCCTCTGTTTCCAGCCTCCTGTTTCTGCCCCTCTGTTTCCAGACTCCTGTTTCTCACCCTCTGTTTCCAGACTCCTGTTTCTCCCCCTCTGTTTCCAGACTCCTGTTTCTGCCCCTCTGTTTCCAGACTCCTGTTTCTCCCCCTCTGTTTCCAGACTCGTGTTTCTACCCCTCTGTTTCCAGACTCCTGTTTCTCCCCCTCTGTTTCCAGACTCCTGTTTCTCCCCCTCTGTTTCCAGACTCCTGTTTCTCATCATCTTATTCCAGGCTCCTGTTTCTCCCCCTCTGTTTCCAGACTCCTGTTTCTGTCGCTCTGTTTCCAGACTCCTGTTTCTCACCCTGAGTTTCCAGACTCCTGTTTCTCCCCCTCTGTTTCCAGCCTCCTGTATCTCCCCCTCTGTTTCCAGCCTCCTGTTTCTTCCCCTCTCTTTCCAGACTCCTGTTTCTGCCCCTCTGTTTCCAGACTCCTGTTTCTGCCCCTCTGTTTCCAGACTCCTGTTTCTGCCCCTCTGTTTCCAGACTCCTGTTTCTCACCATCTGTTTCCAGACTCCTGTTTCTCCCCCTCTGTTTCCAGCCTCCTGTTTCTGCCCCTCTGTTTCCAGACTCCTGTTTCTCACCCTCTGTTTCCAGACTCCTGTTTCTCCCCCTCTGTTTCCAGACTCCTGTTTCTGCCCCTCTGTTTCCAGACTCCTGTTTCTCCCCCTCTGTTTCCTGACTCCTGTTTCTACCCCTCTGTTTCCAGACTCCTGTTTCTCCCCCTCTGTTTCCAGACTCCTGTTTCTCCCCCTCTGTTTCCAGACTCCTGTTTCTCACCATCTTATTCCAGGCTCCTGTTTCTCCCCCTCTGTTTCCAGACTCCTGTTTCTGTCCCTCTGATTCCAGACTCCTGTTTCTCACCCTAAGTTTCCAGACTCCTGTTTCTCCCCCTCTGTTTCCAGCCTCCTGTTTCTCCCCCTCTGTTTCCAGCCTCCTGTTTCTTCCCCTCTCTTTCCAGACTCCTGTTTCTGCCCCTCTGTTTCCAGACTCCTGTTTCTGCCCCTCTGTTTCCAGACTCCTGTTTCTGCCCCTCTGTTTCCAGACTCCTGTTTCTCACCATCTGTTTCCAGACTCCTGTTTCTCCCCCTCTGTTTCCAGACTCCTGTTTCTGCCCCTCTGTTTCCAGACTCCTGTTTCTCACCCTGAGTTTCCAGACTCCTGTTTCTCCCCCTCTGTTTCCAGCCTCCTGTTTCTCACCCTCTGTTTCCAGCCTCCTGTTTCTTCCCCTCTGTTTCCAGACTCCTGTTTCTCACCCTCTGTTTCCAGCCTCCTGTTTCTGCCCCTCTGTTTCCAGACTCCTGTTTCTCAACCTCTGTTTCCAGACTCCTGTTTCTCCCCCTCTGTTTCCAGACTCCTGTTTCTCCCCCTCTCTTTCCAGACTCCTGTTTCTCCCCCTATGTTTCCAGACTCCTGTTTCTGCCCCTCTGTTTCCAGGCTCCTGTTTCTGCCCCTCTGTTTCCAGACTCCTGTTTCTGCCCCTCTGTTTCCAGACTCCTGTTTCTCCCCCTCTGTTTCCAGACTCCTGTTTCTCCCCCTCTGTTTCCAGACTCCTGTTTCTGCCCCTCTGTTTCCAGACTCCTGTTTCTCCCCCTCTGTTTCCAGACTCCTGTTTCTCCCCCTCTGCTTCCAGACTCCTGATTCTCACCCTCTGTTTCCAGACTCCTGTTTCTCCCCCTTTCTTTCCAGACTCCTGTTTCTCCCCCTCTGTTTCCAGACTCCTGTTTCTGCCCCTCTGTTTCCCGGCTCCTGTTTCTGCCCCTCTGTTTCCAGACTCCTGTTTCTGCCCCTCTGTTTCCAGCCTCCTGTTTCTCCCCCTCTGTTTCCAGACTCCTGTTTCTCCCCCTCTGTTTCCAGCCTCCTGTTTCTGCCCCTCAGTTTCCAACCTCCTGTTTCTCGCCCTCTGTTTCCAGAATCCTGTTTCTCCCCCTCTGTTTCCAGCCTCCTGTTTCTGCCCCTCTGTTTCCAGACTCCTGTTTCTCACCCTCTGTTTCCAGACTCCTGTTTCTCCCCCTCTGTTTCCAGACTCCTGTTTCTGCCCCTCTGTTTCCAGACTCCTGTTTCTCCCCCTCTGTTTCCAGACTCCTGTTTCTCCCTCTCTGTTTCCAGACTCCTGTTTCTGCCCCTCTGTTTCCAGACTCCTGTTTCTCACCATCTGTTTCCAGACTCCAGTTTCTCCCCCTCTGTTTCCAGACTCCTGTTTCTGCCCCTCTGTTTCCAGACTCCTGTTTCTCACACTGAGTTTCCAGACTCCTGTTTCTCCCCCTCTGTTTCCAGACTCCTGTTTCAGCCCCTCTGTTTCCAGACTCCTGTTTCTCCCCCTCTGTTTCCAGGCTCCTGTTTCTCACCCTCTGTTTCCAGACTCCTGTTTCTCCCCCTCTGTTTCCAGACTCCTGTTCCTTCCCCTCTGTTTCCAGACTCCTGTTTCTCACCATTTGTTTCCAGACTCCTGTTTCTCCCCCTCTGTTTCCAGCCTCCTGTTTCTGCCCCTCTGTTTCCAGACTCCTGTTTCTCACCCTCTGTATCCAGACTCCTGTTTCACCCCCTCTGTTTCCAGACTCCTGTTTCTGCCCCTCTGTTTCCAGACTCCTGTTTCTCCCCCTCTGTTTCCAGACTCCTGTTTCTACCCCTCTGTTTCCAGACTCCTGTTTCTCCCCCTCTGTTTCCAGACTCCTGTTTTTGCCCCTCTGTTTCCAGACTCCTGTTTCTCACCATCTCATTCCAGGCTCCTGTTTCTCCCCCTCTGTTTCCAGACTCCTGTTTCTGTCCCTCTGTTTCCAGACTCCTGTTTCTCACCCTGAGTTTCCAGACTCCTGTTTCTCCCCCTCTGTTTCCAGCCTCCTGTTTCTCACCCTCTGTTTCCAGCCTCCTGTTTCTTCCCCTCTGTTTCCAGACTCCTGCTTCTGCCCCTCTGTTTCCAGACTCCTGTTTCTGCCCCTCTGTTTCCAGACTCCTGTTTCTGCCCCTCTGTTTCCAGACTCCTGTTTCTCACCATCTGTTTCCAGACTCCTGTTTCTCCCCCTCTGTTTCCAGACTCCTGTTTCTGCCCCTCTGTTTCCAGACTCCTGTTTCTCACCCTGAGTTTCCAGCCTCCTGTTTCTCCCCCTCTGTTTCCAGCCTCCTGTTTCTCACCCACTGTTTCCAGCCTCCTGTTTCTTCCCCTCTGTTTCCAGACTCCTGTTTCTGCCCCTCTGTTTCCAGACTCCTGTTTCTCACCCTCTGTTTCCAGACTCCTGTTTCTCCCCCTCTGTTTCCAGACTCCTGATTCTCACCCTCTGTTTCCAGCCTCCTGTTTCTCCCCCTCTGTTTCCAGACTCCTGTTTCTCCCCCTCTGTTTCCAGACTCCTGTGTCTCACCATCTGTTTCCAGACTCATGTCTCTCCCCCTCTGTTTCCAGTCTCCTGTTTCTGCCCCTCTGTTTCCAGACTCCTGTTTCTCACCCTGAGTTTCCAGACTCCTGTTTCTGCCCCTCTGTTTCCAGCCTCCTGTTTCTCACCCTCTGTTTCCAGACTCCTGTTTCTTCCCCTCTGTTTCCAGACTCCTGTTTCTGCCCCTCTGTTTCCAGCCTCCTGATTCTGCCCCTCTGTTTCCAGACGCCTGTTTCTCCCCCTCTCTTTCCAGACTCCTGTTTCTCCCCCTCTGTTTCCAGACTCCTGTTTCTGCCCCTCTGTTTCCAGGCTCCTGTTTCTGCCCCTCTGTTTCCAGACTCCTGTTTCTGCCCCTCAGTTTCCAACCTCCTGTTTCTCGCCCTCTGCTTCCAGACTCCTGTTTCTCCCCCTCTGTTTCCAGCCTCCTGTTTCTGCCCCTCTGTTTCCAGACTCCTGTTTCTCACCCTCTGTTTCCAGACTCCTGTTTCTCCCCTCTGTTTCCAGACTCCTGTTTCTGCCCCTCTGTTTCCAGACTCCTGTTTCTCCCCGTCTGTTTCCAGACTCCTGTTTCTCCCCCTCTGTTTCCAGACTCCTGTTTCTGCCCCTCTGTTTCCAGACTCCTGTTTCTCACCATCTGTTTCCAGACTCCAGTTTCTCCCCCTCTGTTTCCAGACTCCTGTTTCTGCGCCTCTGTTTCCAGACTCCTGTTTCTCACACTGAGTTTCCAGACTCCTGTTTCTCTCCCTCTGTTTCCAGCCTCCTGTTTCTCACCATTTGTTTCCAGACTCCTGTTTCTCACCCTCTGTTTCCAGACTCCTGTTTCTGCCCCTCTGTTTCCAGACTCCTGTTTCTCCCCCTCTGTTTCCAGACTCCTGTTTCTGCCCCTCTGTTTCCAGACTCCTGTTTCTCCCCCTCTGTTTCCAGCCTCCTGTTTCTGCCCCTCTGTTTCCAGACTACTGTTTCTGCCCCTCTGTTTCCAGACTCCTGCTTCGCCCCCTCTGTTTCCAGACTCCTGTTTCTCCCCCTCTGTTTCCAGACTCCTGTTTCTGCCCCTCTGTTTCCAGGCTCCTGTTTCTGCCCCCTCTGTTTCCAGACTCCTGTTTCTGCCCCTCTGTTTCCAGCCTCCTGTTTCTCCCCTTCTGTTTCCAGACTCCTGTTTCTCACCCTCTGTTTCCAGACTCCTGTTTCTCGCCCTCTGTTTCCAGACTCCTGTTTCTCCCCCTCTGTCTCCAGCCTCCTGTTTCTGCCCCTCTGTTTCCAGACTCCTGTTTCTCACCCTCTGTTTCCAGACTCCTGTTTCTCCCCCTCTGTTTCCAGACTCCTGTTTCTGCCCCTCTGCTTCCAGACTTCTGATTCTCCCCCTCTGTTTCCAGACTCCTGTTTCTCCCCCTCTGTTTCCAGACTCCTGTTTCTCCCCCTCTGTTTCCAGACTCCTGTTTCTGCCCCTCTGTTTCCAGACTCCTGCATCTCACCATCTGTTTCCAGACTCCTGTCTCTCCCCCTCTGTTTCCAGACTCCTGTTTCTGCCCCTCTGTTTCCAGACTCCTGTTTCTCACCCTGAGTTTCCAGACTCCTGTATCTCTCCATCTGTTTCCAGCCTCCTGTTTCTCACCCTCTGTTTCCAGCCTCCTGTTTCTTCCCCTCTGTTTCCAGACTCCTGTTTCTGCCCCACTGTTTCCAGACTCCTGATTCTGCCCCTCTGTTTCCAGACTCCTGTTTCTCACCCTCTGTTTCCAGACTCCTGTTTCTGCCCCTCTGTTTCCAGACTCCTGTTTCTCACCCTCTGTATCCAGACTCCTGTTTCACCCCCTCTGTTTCCAGACTCCTGTTTCTGCCCCTCTGTTTCCAGACTCCTGTTTCTCCCCCTCTGTTTCCAGACTCCTGTTTCTACCCCTCTGTTTCCAGACTCCTGTTTCTCCCCCTCTGTTTCCAGACTCCTGTTTTTGCCCCTCTGTTTCCAGACTCCTGTTTCTCACCATCTCATTCCAGGCTCCTGTTTCTCCCCCTCTGTTTCCAGACTCCTGTTTCTGTCCCTCTGTTTCCAGACTCCTGTTTCTCACCCTGAGTTTCCAGACTCCTGTTTCTCCCCCTCTGTTTCCAGCCTCCTGTTTCTCACCCTCTGTTTCCAGCCTCCTGTTTCTTCCCCTCTGTTTCCAGACTCCTGCTTCTGCCCCTCTGTTTCCAGACTCCTGTTTCTGCCCCTCTGTTTCCAGACTCCTGTTTCTGCCCCTCTGTTTCCAGACTCCTGTTTCTCACCATCTGTTTCCAGACTCCTGTTTCTCCCCCTCTGTTTCCAGACTCCTGTTTCTGCCCCTCTGTTTCCAGACTCCTGTTTCTCACCCTGAGTTTCCAGCATCCTGTTTCTCCCCCTCTGTTTCCAGCCTCCTGTTTCTCACCCACTGTTTCCAGCCTCCTGTTTCTTCCCCTCTGTTTCCAGACTCCTGTTTCTGCCCCTCTGTTTCCAGACTCCTGTTTCTCACCCTCTGTTTCCAGACTCCTGTTTCTCCCCCTCTGTTTCCAGACTCCTGATTCTCACCCTCTGTTTCCAGCCTCCTGTTTCTCCCCCTCTGTTTCCAGACTCCTGTTTCTCCCCCTCTGTTTCCAGACTCCTGTGTCTCACCATCTGTTTCCAGACTCATGTCTCTCCCCCTCTGTTTCCAGTCTCCTGTTTCTGCCCCTCTGTTTCCAGACTCCTGTTTCTCACCCTGAGTTTCCAGACTCCTGTTTCTGCCCCTCTGTTTCCAGCCTCCTGTTTCTCACCCTCTGTTTCCAGACTCCTGTTTCTTCCCCTCTGTTTCCAGACTCCTGTTTCTGCCCCTCTGTTTCCAGCCTCCTGATTCTGCCCCTCTGTTTCCAGACGCCTGTTTCTCCCCCTCTCTTTCCAGACTCCTGTTTCTCCCCCTCTGTTTCCAGACTCCTGTTTCTGCCCCTCTGTTTCCAGGCTCCTGTTTCTGCCCCTCTGTTTCCAGACTCCTGTTTCTGCCCCTCTGTTTCCAGCCTCCTGTTTCTCCCCATCTGTTTCCAGACTCCTGTTTCTCCCCCTCTGTTTCCAGCCTCCTGTTTCTGCCCCTCAGTTTCCAACCTCCTGTTTCTCGCCCTCTGCTTCCAGACTCCTGTTTCTCCCCCTCTGTTTCCAGCCTCCTGTTTCTGCCCCTCTGTTTCCAGACTCCTGTTTCTCACCCTCTGTTTCCAGACTCCTGTTTCTCCCCCTCTGTTTCCAGACTCCTGTTTCTGCCCCTCTGTTTCCAGACTCCTGTTTCTCCCCGTCTGTTTCCAGACTCCTGTTTCTCCCCCTCTGTTTCCAGACTCCTGTTTCTGCCCCTCTGTTTCCAGACTCCTGTTTCTCACCATCTGTTTCCAGACTCCAGTTTCTCCCCCTCTGTTTCCAGACTCCTGTTTCTGCGCCTCTGTTTCCAGACTCCTGTTTCTCACACTGAGTTTCCAGACTCCTGTTTCTCTCCCTCTGTTTCCAGCCTCCTGTTTCTCACCATTTGTTTCCAGACTCCTGTTTCTCACCCTCTGTTTCCAGACTCCTGTTTCTGCCCCTCTGTTTCCAGACTCCTGTTTCTCCCCCTCTGTTTCCAGACTCCTGTTTCTGCCCCTCTGTTTCCAGACTCCTCTTTCTCCCCCTCTGTTTCCAGCCTCCTGTTTCTGCCCCTCTGTTTCCAGACTACTGTTTCTGCCCCTCTGTTTCCAGACTCCTGCTTCGCCCCCTCTGTTTCCAGACTCCTGTTTCTCCCCCTCTGTTTCCAGACTCCTGTTTCTGCCCCTCTGTTTCCAGGCTCCTGTTTCTGCCCCCTCTGTTTCCAGACTCCTGTTTCTGCTCCTCTGTTTCCAGCCTCCTGTTTCTCCCCTTCTGTTTCCAGACTCCTGTTTCTCACCCTCTGTTTCCAGACTCCTGTTTCTCGCCCTCTGTTTCCAGACTCCTGTTTCTCCCCCTCTGTCTCCAGCCTCCTGTTTCTGCCCCTCTGTTTCCAGACTCCTGTTTCTCACCCTCTG